>NW_003852444.1:6998451-7164513 GCF_000181295.1 Otolemur garnettii
TTCCCTTCCCTTCCCTTCCCTTCCCTTCCCTTCCCTTCCCTTCCCTTCCCTTCCTTCCACCAAACTCTGTCAACTACCACCAGATATTTATTCACTGATACTTAGAAGAAATCATATCTCTTAATCAAAAGAAGGAAAAATAGCTTTCTTGGGTCTTGTAGCCAGAGATGTGGCTGGGTGGGACAGGATTAGACATTAAACTCTTTATCAGTGATAAATGTAGACTTTCTATCTCTGCCTATCTGTGGTCCTTCTGTGCCTCACCCCTACCCCATCTCCTGCTCCAGGGGTCTAAAGCTGTGACCATCTTACTCCCTTGCTCCATAGGAGCTGGAGTTTGGTGAGCAGCTGTCACTGGATGGCAGCAGATCCTGCAGTGTGGGGACCATGAAGGGCTCAGTTAGAACTTGGGGTGGGGGTTCTCTTATGACCACTGACTGCTCATGGGATTATGCCCACCATCCGAAAGCATAGATTATCATTGTGTTAATCAGCAAATGTTGAAGCCAGTGTTATTAGATCAGAGTGAGGTATGATGGACTATGTTCTATATTATATCCTATATTATCTTAGTTTCAGACATTTTCCCCTTTATAAACTAATGGCTTTCTTTGAGTATCAACATCGACAAACCCAGGAAGCCTTTAGTTAGGGTGCTAAGGGTACACCACTTGATATTTAAGGTGGTCGCGTCCACTGGCCTTTACTTTTGTCAATAAGAACAAATTATTCATTTTTTATAATTTTAATTTTTAGATGTGCTTGGTGTTCTAGATAATATTTATGAAATTATGTTTTTGTGCTAGGTTCTTAACAAGTATGTTCTAACCTGAATGATTTTAAATGATTTCTCTTGATTTCAGTTCATCACCTTTCATAGTGAAGGAGACATAGGCTTTTATAAGAGTTATTAATATTTGGGAAAAATGAATATGTATAATATTTGGAGTGTCCAGATTTCTGCATTTTCTTACTTTTATATTTAGCTTATATCTCCAAAATAAAAAAAAGTAACCAAATCAAGCACAAAATTCTATGTATTTTGAGCAATGTCTGCTCAGAAACTTATTATCCAGCTACTTCTAATAACTTTAACCACTTGAAACACAGTCATCAACCAGGACGTCCACAGTTAAGACTGCTGATTCTCTGAAACAGGTTTTGTCAATTAAGGGGCTAAGATCTGTGTACTTTACTACTATGGAAGGAGACCTTGGGTCTTCACTCAGAATTTATTCACTTGATTTTTGCATATGATCGTAAACCGTAATTGTCTGATTATCCAGGTTAAAAGCTGTTTGGAAGCTGTCATTTAGGAAACAGAGAACAACAAATATAGGAACAACAACTTAGAAGGAGCTCTGTTCAGATAGGAAGACAGGAAACAGAAAAATAACCATTCTTTTCAGTGCTGTGTTGCAGTGTTTATGAAGAAAATTCAGGTTACGGTCTATATATTTTGCCTCAAAAGGCACAGAAGTATGTAATATTTTTAAGAGAGTCTTTTAAGATAAATATTGTTTAATTAAACTGAGTTTTATAACGTAAAGCACTTTACTTCCTACATTATCACGTGCAGAACATGGCACTTGGATTATTCCATATGGACAGTGTCAGTACATTCACACGTTGTTCCAGAAAGCTCAGCGTTAACATATCTTAGCACAGTGCTTCTCAAACTCTTCTAACCCAGATCCCTTGTTCCAAAGAAATTTTGACTCACAATCCTGATATGCGTAACAAAGACGGGAAGGGGTATTCTGGTTTCTGTGGGTGCACAAAGGTTTCTGAGCCTACTTGGCGGCCTCCTTCCCATCATCTCAGGGACTTTGTAGGACTTAACACAGAGTATAATGCCAGGCACAAAGTCAGACCAGGACAGGAGGTTACTGGTAGGCAGGAGGCTTTCAGGCATCCTTCAATCACAGCCCCTAAGGAGCTGCATAACTCCGGTGGTGTTACTTTGCGTGTCTGCAGCGTCCTCTACTAGGGCTTTTGTGGATAATGAGTAGACTGGTATCAACCGTAGCTTCCTCGGCATCACTGGATAAATAGAGTGTCACTTTGATTAGCAACGTGACTCAAGTACCCCATGCATTGTCTGCAGGTCACACTAAAGCGGTGATCTGCACCAGGCTATCCATGGGAAACAGGAGGGCAACAGTAATTTGCTTAAGGGCATTCTATGAAAACGTGCAAGATAGAATTTTATGATTATCATTTTGGTTGTTGCTGCTGCTGCTGCTGCTGTTACTACCTCACATGTCCTTCTTATTCCTGTTGTTTCTCCCCCTTTCCTTCTCCTCTTTCTCTTCTTTTCTTGTTAATATAGTAGAAGACCAAGGCACTTTGCAGTAGTTGAGCTAGATGCTTTGGTCTCCCTTATCCTTTGTGATATGCAGAACGAGCCGTCAACCTTACTTAATGTGCTAGACCATGTTCTTTCTTCAGGAAGAGGAAATCCAAGAGTAACTAAGGTGTCTGCAGGCAAAGTAAATAAACCACAGTCAGTGGATCCTTCCCACAGGTCTCCTTACTGCAGTAGTGCAGGTTTAGGTGCTTTGTTGGTGGCTCATACCGCTGTGTAAATACCCCATGTTGACAGAGTGAAGTCATCAAAGACACAGGAGACTGTCGTTTCTTTCCGGATTCTGTCCCTTCCAAGGTGGTTGTTCACAGCTCTTTCAGTCTCCTCTGGCAACAGCAATACCCTATTTCTTACTGCCTACCTGCTACAACTGGCTCCAAAGTTGTCCCTCTGCAGGGGAAGGGAGCCAGCATTCTCTACAAGTGTCTTCCTTAAGAACAGGGACTCGGGCTCTGTCACATTTGGATGCTTTGATAGATTATTGGGCAGATTGGCGTTGTTATAATAAGTTGCTTTTTGTGCTCAAAGAGAAAAGAATTATTCACACAGACCCTTCTACTCTGTCCTCTGCCAAGAGCTCTAAGCAGTGCTAGCTTAGATCCTACATGATACCAGCAGTAATGGAATCTGAATTCCACCCATTCATCCCTCTCCCGGCAGCATATTTTTTATTGTTAGAGAAAAGATAAATGTTAAAGTATTTTTATTGTCAATTTAAACTAATACCGACAGAGAGGCTAAATTGTGTAACATTTAGAAGCATGAGCTCTGGATCCAGACTGCCTGGCCCTGCTGTCCCCTAGTTAGATGACCTTGGGTAGGTTACTTCCTGTGCCTTAGTTTTCTCATCTGTGAAATGGGGACGACAACAATAATACCTGTTTCATATTGTAGTAAAGGTTAAGTGAATGATTACCTTTGTAGTGCTTGTAAGAGCAAGTGCCATATTCCTATTAGCTGCTCTTGCTGTGTTTGCCAATATTATTATTGTATCCTTGTTGTAAAAACTTGATTTGTCTTCATTTTCTGAGGATTTGGGTAGAGATCCAAGGAGCTTAGTGAAGATTTATCCCTAGGATAGGGTCCTAAAGTAACTGGCCCCTTTGAAAAGTAGACTCTTCAGCAGGAGGGAAAGAATGCTTGTTTTGAACTTAGACCTGCATTTGGATGTTGGCTCTGCCCCTTAACCACTTGCATAAAAATGTAAAAATATATTTAAAGATAGAGGATAATAATGTCTACATTGTTACGTCATGACACTTGGAAATAATAGAATAAAGAGCTTAGTTCTTTTTATGTGCCCAATATTTATAGCAGCTATTATTATTATACTTTGAAGAGACAATCTAGGCCACCTTAGGTCATGGGGATGTGGAGTTACTTGGTGAGTGAAAAGACTATTGATGAGGTTTGTCATATAATTTAATGTTTAAGATGAAGTTTTAAATTTGCTTACCAATAGAAATAATTGCAGTGTTTGCTTTATTTGTGTATACCCTTTCTAATACCAGGGTGATCTTCAGAACAGGCTATTAACATTTCTTTCTTGTATTTTGAATTGAATGTTGTAGAAATCCGCTCTCAGGAGGAAGTGTGCAGTCTGTAAAATCGTGGTCCACACTGCCTGCATTGAGCAGCTAGAAAAGGTAAGAGAGTGCCACCTGCTGCACTTTTATGACATTACAAGTGTTTAGTTTGTAAAGATCAGGTGTCAATTCCTGCTTCTCACCTTTTGAAAACAATGCCCTTTAAAAAGCTGAAAGCCCAACATTATTACCAGATTATTAATGGAAATACAATGTCTGAGAGTCATTCAACCTCTTGTTTCCTGGAGTATAATTTTCTATAATTTGATGTTAGATAAACATAGAGGGCAAAGCCTGGTCTACACTAATTCTCTTCCTACACATCTTTGTTCAGACTTTGTTTTTCACACATAGGCTCTTCCATAAGATACTTTCTCGAGAATGAAAAATTCAGTAAGCTCTATGGACGTGCCATTCAGATATATCTGACCTATGTGAATTTACTTGTTCCCAAGGCAGGTGCAAGTATCTCCTGAGCTACCGTGTGCAAATGCATTGAAATGATTTAGTCTCCTGGGACGCTCATTCAGTTTCACTGACACAGTATCAATTGCTGCCACCTGGTATCTTGTGACAATGACTGCTAATATTTGATCTTAATATTCTCTTTCCTGTCCCCTCACACCATATATTTACATCCTCTTTCATTCCTGTGCTCCATTCATTTTATGAAGTAGTTAAGGAAGATGTAAATGCGCCCAGTGGGAGACCTCCCCAACTAAAGGAAAGGCAGTGCTGCGGAGTCTTTTTATAAAGGATAATTTTGTGTGTGTGTTGGAGTGATCATCATAACATTAAAAATTTGTCCGGTTTGTATTTTCTTCTTTAAAAATCTGAAACCCAACCGGACACTTTCTTTTGCCACAGATCTTTCCTCTGACTCTTGCTTATCTCATTTTTTCCACATTTGTGGTTTACAAATACTGTGGGGTTTTTTTTATTATTAAATGATAGCTGTATACATTAATGCAAACATGGGGTACAGTGTAGTGTTTTCATATACAATTTGAAATATTTTCATCAAACTGGTTAACATAGACTTTGTGTCATTTACTTAGTTATTGTGTTAAAACATTTATCCTCTAGTTCTAGAAAAGTTCACTTGTACCCTTGTTAGACAGACCATATAGGTGATCACAAATACTGTGTTTTAAAGATACTTCGATTTCATCAGTGAGAATGAAGCCATGGGTTGGAAACACAAATCACTCGAGATTTCTGTAGATTGTCTAATGTGAGGATTTCCAAGGGGCAAGACAGTATTAATTATTCCTTATTCTTTGGTAGTTTTATTTGTAGTCTCCACATCTGTCATTTTCTTTAAGGTAACTCAATCTTGCTTAATGCTTATACCTAATATACGTTTCTTTTTAAATGACAGATTAATTTCAGATGTAAACCAACCTTTAGAGAAGGAGGCTCAAGATCACCAAGAGAAGTGAGTATTTCTGAGCTGTTTCAAATGCGACCTTTGATTTCTCATTGATTCATTAGATGCATAGATATTCACCAGACATTAGAAAATAAATCCTATCTCTCTCCATTCCACACTATTGTTAATACATCAATCAATACAACCAATAAAATCTCCAAGTATCTTCAGCATGTGCTCACTGCGCTTTATTCTTCTGCAATGTATTGAAGAGATAAAGTCCTACTGAATGAACTAGAGAGTGGGGGGCGGGTGGTGACAGAAGTTCTTGTGGGTGTCAGCTGGGCAGGGGCAGCATAATGACCTGGTATTTGTCTGAACACTGAAGTCAGACTGTCTACTTTCAAAACCAGTCATGACGCTGTGTGATCTTAGGCACCTCATCTAATCTTTCTGAGTCTCAGTGTTTGAATTTAAGTAAATCAATCAATCAAACCTAAGACAGAACTCCATCCAAAAACCAGTCCCTGACCTTACAATCTGCTCATGAAGATACACAGGTGAGTAAGAAATCCGGATTTTAGTGGTAAGTGAAGGTGTAAAGGTGAAGGCGGCCCTTAGATATATTGGTTTGTCCAACTTTTATTTAGCAGAGACACCAAGCACAGTGCTGAGAAAAGTTAGAGAAAGTGAGCCAGGTTCTCAAGTCACCTGTGTTACTGGGGACAGTCTCATACGTCATGTTCTAGTCATTCTAACCTGTTCTTATCTGATTCCTACTCTATCCACTTACTGGAATTGCTTTTATCAGTGTCACCTATGGTCTTGCTCATGGGCAAATCTATAAGGGATTTATTTTTCTGTCCTTTTTTTATTAGTCTCTCAAAAATATTCAAAATATTACATATTCTTTTCTTCAGGGTATGTTCTCTTCTCTCAACTCTTTTCCTTCATCAGGTAGCCCTTTCTGCCGTCTTTGGCTGGCCGCTGCCCCAACCTCTGATGTCCCTGAGGGCTTAGTCCTTGTTTGTGTCTCTTCTTTTTGTCCACTCCCGTCAGAAGAGCTCAGCCAGACTCCTGTCTGTAAATACCACCTGCAGGCTGATAGCTCCCAGATTTATGTTCCCAGTCTATACTTTTTGAAGTCCCATTTGACATATCCATTGAGGAAGTCACAGACTTTTCAAATATAGTGCATCAAAACCCGAACTATTTCCATCACCATAAAAACAGCTTCTCATCCCAATTCTTTTCCACCTCAGGAAATGAGATGACTGTTGATCTAGCTCCTCAGTTGAAAAAACCAGGAGAGAGATCACACTGATTACTTATCTCATGTTCTCCTCACGTCTAATTCATTTGCCAGGCCTCTGAATTTAATTCATAAAGTAGATTTCTGATCTACTTATGTGTCCCGGCACCTTGGACTGAGGTGCTGTGCCCTCTCCCCTTTGACTGCTGCAGGAGCGTCTCTGTAATCCCTCACTTTCCCCTTCCATCCACTCTTGATTTAAGGTAACGGTCTTTTAAAAGGAAGATTAGAGGACATCGTTTTTTAGCTTAAAATTCTCCAAAGGTTTCCACAGCTCTTAGAGCAAAACCAAGTCCTTTGTCTTTGCATGGAAGGGCCTGTGTCACCTGCCCCTGACTGCCTCACCAGCCCTATCAGGCTGTCACCTGGACTTTCTTTCAGGACTGAAGGTGCATGCCAAGATGGTCCCCAGTTTTGGATGTTTGCATATTTTATTGCTGTGTTCCAAGTCTGTTTGCATGACTACCTGTTTCTCCTAGGTAGGCCTCCACTCAGGTTCCCTCCCTCAGAGCTTGTCCTGGTCAGTTCAGGCTGTCCCACTACATACCACAGACTGGGTGGCTTAGAAGCAGCAGACACTTAGTTCTCACTGTGGTGGAGGCTGGAAGTCCAAGGTCAGGTGCCAGCAACCCCCAGCTCCAGTGAGGGCTCCTTCGGGCTGCAGGCTGCCACCTTCCCCCTGTATCTTCACAGGGAGGAAAGAGGGCAAGAGAGCTCTTGGGACCTAACTGTTATACCTCCCAAAGGCCCCACCTCCTCACACCATCACATTGGGGGTTACAGCTTCAACAGAGGAATTTTGCAGAGACATGAACATCAGTCCTTTGCAGAGGTCTTCCCTGATGACCACCTTTACATAGGTGACACTTTATTCTTTCTCAAAGCCCCTTGTTCCACCCCTTCAGAGCATTGTGTGTGTCATGATTCTGCACACGTTACTGTTTGCTGTCTCACAGTCTTCCTCATTTAGTGTAAGCTTTAGGAGGTCACTTGTGAAATTTGTCCTAAACCCTTTGTGACAAAACATAGAGTATGTGACCAGTGAATGTGCATTTATATATTTCCTCCCCAATATTTACGAACTCTTGGTCTAAAGGACATTTTTAAAAATTTCAGGTTACTGTAAGGCTACATACTGTTAGTTACTTTGTCTGTGTGTACTAGGAAAGGCCTGAGTTGTATCTAAGTCCTTTACGTAGGAGGTGTGCCATATATCCCTACATCGTACCTGTCAGGTAGGAGCTCAGAGAGCCCCTGCCCCCTCTCTCCACTTGAATTAAATTGTGTTTTTCCCTCATGTGGGCCTGTAGTTATTCATCTACTAGTTTCAAATTAGTATTGAGCACAGAGGATACAGGTTTTTCCGTTCTTGAGATACTTTACTAAGGAGAATGTTCTTCAGTGCCATCCAGGTAAACACAAAAGATATAAGGGCTCAGTGTCCATAGGTGAGTGGGTAGGGTGCTGGCAACATGCACCGGGGCTGGTGAGTTCAAACCCAGCCAGGGCCTGCTAAACAACAATGAAACATGTTTCTGTTAAACGTGTTCTGTTATTGTGGTGGGCACCTTTAGTTCCAGCTACTGGGAGGCTGAGGCAAGAGAATTGCTTAAGCCCAAGAGTTTGAGGTTGCTGTGAGTTGTGATGCCATAGTACTCTACCGAGGGTGACATACCAAAACTCTGTTTCAAAAAAAAAAAAAGGAACATCTCCATCTTCTTTTATGGCTGAATAAATGGACATTTTGAAGATGAAACTTATGACAGACTGGCTATCTTCTATTTGAGATTCTTAATTAGGAGTAAAGAATTCTTATTACTTCTAATTTAGGTAGTTTACTTAATGTAAACAGAAGAATATTTGCTTTAGAATTAGTTTGATCTGTCTCAGCAGCCATAGCACAGTGGTTATGGCACCAGCCACACACACAAAGGGTGGCGGGTTCAAACCCAGCCCGAGCCAAATAAACAACTGCAACAAAACATAGCAAGGCATTGTGGTGGGTGCCTGTAGTCCCAGCTACTTGGGAGGCTGAAGCAAGAGAATCACTTAAGCCCAGGAGTTTGAGGTTGCTGTGAGCTGTGATGTCACAGCACGCTACCCAGGGGGACACAGTGAGACTCTATCTCAAAAAAAAAAAAGAATTACTTTGATCTGGGTTCAAATTATATGTTTGCTTCTTCTCCACAAGGTGGTAAGAATCTCCAGAGCAAGGACTGCCAGTCCCTGTGCCTGCTATTGGACAGTGCCCAGCAGATGGCAATTTCTCAATAAATGTTTGTTGGGCTCCTCTTAGTTGAGTCTTCTTGGACCTCCATTTTCTTAGTCAAGAGCTAAATGATTAGATTATGATTTCAAACTCTCTATGAATAAAATTTTGAATTGAATTGCCTGTTTTAAAATAACTGAGCAATTATATTACATGTTTCTGTTAATAATACTGAATATAGGCCTCAAAATAACATATTGCCAATATTTTAACACCTGGAAATAGTACCAGTTTCTGGTAACTTTCGTTACCCAGTACTTGACACTATATATGAATAATTCAGAAATTATCAATGAGCAGTAAAAGGATTTGAAAGTATTAGAGGCCTTGCTTTGCTGTCTTAAGGACATTTGCATTTACAGTGGACAGTTCCTGAGTCTAATGTCAGCCCAACAATCTAGGAGACACATAAATAATGGTTGAAAGAAAATAGTGTGAAAAATTATAGTGCTTTGGAAATAAGAATTAAAAAACAGTAATAATTCCTTGATAGTTTTTTTCTTATTTATGATGGCAATAAATGATGACCCACAGATGGTACCTACCTGGATTGTCAAAGAAATTAGGTGGAGAATTCCATTCAATTCAAAACACAATTTATTGGATGTTGGCTTTGTTCAAACTCTGTTTAAGCAGAAGTAGAATAAATTTATATTAGGCCTAAGCAGAATTCTGAGTAGAGGGACCCTGGATATCTCCAATCCTAAGGCCGTGTGCAGGTTGGAGACGGTCACTCAGTTTCCTTCGTAATGGTGATTTTGTGTAAGTTACTTAATCAGGGCTGTAGCTTCCTATTTATTTTTTAGAAAAGAAAATATCAAAAGTATTTTACAACTTGTATAGTCATCCATAGTAATATTTAATACAAATTCTAAAATATTTTTTTCTATTCCCTAAATGAACTAAACTACATGGTATTATAAATCTGCTTACCAAACAGTAAGTACTTCCTGTGGTTTCAGTCATCTGAGGTCAACCACAGTTCAAAAATATTAAATGGAAATTTCCATAAATAAATAGTTGATAAATTTTAAATTGCACACTCTTATAAGTAGACTGATGAAATCTTATGCTGGCCTGTTGGTCCCCCCTGGGATGTGAACCACCCCTTTTTCCAGCACATTCATGTTGTAGATGCCACCTGTTCCTTGGTGACTTAGTAATTCTCTCAGGTACAGATTTTAAAGAACATACTATGTGTAAAGCTCAGTACTACAGGCAGTCCCTGAGTTATAAACATCTGACTTACATACAACTCACACTTACAAATAAAGGCTATTATGGGTAATAGGGAAATGTACCTGTTTCCACTTACATACACACTCAGCTTAAGAACAAACTTACAGAATCCATCTAGTTTGTAACTTGGGGCCTGCTTGTACTTTGGTTTCAGTCATTTCCAATGACTTGGAGGGCTTGGAACATATCCCCGGTGAACAGGGAAAGACTACTGTATGTTGCAGTGTGAATGATTGAGTCAGCCTTATAATTTCTAAATAATTGTTGATTTTGCAAATTGTTGATTTCATCTTTTGAATAGACCTGTCACTTGCTAAATGATCCCATGAGTCAGCCGTGATTTCACATAGGTAATTGCATCAAATTCTTTCAGCATGTTTCTCCTTAAATTGGTAGTCATTAGGTGACTTATAATCTCAGTAAGTACAAAATTTCTCTTAACATCAATGATATTGTTCATTTCCCCTCAGCTTCTGCTAAACTAACAGCAATTATATTAATTTTTCTCTCTCCTTTATAATACTGTGTGACATTTTTATATATTCAATATTGCCACTACTGACTGTCACTGGAATCATTTATTCATGTGTCATATTGAAGTAACTTGAGCCTAATTTTCCAGAGCAGAAGAGAGGCACAGCAACACAGTAGGAGCCCATACTCTGCTGCCAGCCGGTGAGGGTTCAAACATTCACCTTGATCTTTAAGTTTCGAGTAAGATCTCTCTGCTTTAGTGTCCTCATCTGTAAAATGAGGATGATTCACATCCACCCCCTGATAATGTGCCCTGCGGTAGTGTGAATGGGATTCTCCTGCAGTTGGCCAATGTCTCCAGTCCTCCCTGACCCTCATCCTTAGGTAGGCAGTGGGCTAATGTTCTTCTCTGTCACTTGAGCAGGTGGGGGCTGGAGGCATCAGCAGTAGCCTCAGCTGCCAAGTGGAGAGGTGGACGGTCTCGTATCTTCATCCTCAGTAGAGTTTTTACACTGAACTGTTGGGATGGACACTGATAACAGGGCAGGGTCCCAGAACTGTTGTCATTGTCTTATAAAAGCCAGAGCCAACCAGAGGAACCATCACTGTCCATATTGATTTTTTTTCTATTCATGTCATTTCATATTGATTTTTAAGATTACATAGATAAGCACTCCTAAGTGTGTTCAGCAGTTCTTTGGGAGAGCCAATAGCGCTGCCTAGGTAACATGATTTGTTTAATAAAAACAAAAAGCTCATTGGAACAAGATTCTGGAGACCTATCGCACCAGAAATTAGCATTCCAATTCCTTAATAATTAGGAGGTGGAAATAGTCTCCAGTGTTGAGTGGGTGTGTTGGGCTAGGGTTAGGGTTAGGGTTGGGTGGTTCTGTGGCAGCAGAGGAGAGGCCAGGGAGATGGCAGGGACACTAAACTGCAATGTACCCACCCACATAGAAATATTTCAGTATTTTAATACTTCATGGGACTTCACTGATACATTCCAAATAAACAGCATCTCTATTCATGAAAATTCTCATGACGATTAAAAGAATGATTACTTGTAAAATATTACTTGTAATATTTTTTTAAACACAGATAGTACTCAATAAGTGTTAGCCATTTTTATTAGCTTCTTTCTGAGCACAATATAAGATTGTGTCTTTGTTTTATTAAACCATAGTAGTGGGAAAGCAAGACAAAAATTAGACTAATTTGCAGGATCATTATGCTTCTTTATATCTTATTATAGTTAAATGACCACTCTTCCTCCAGGGTCTTTGTTTGGCTTTAGTTTAAATTGACTTGACATTATTAAGAGAAATAGAGGTGGCATTTTGGTAGTGATAACACTAATGCTTCTTAGTGGTATTCTTGTCACTTTGAATTTCATGTCTCCATGTAACATTTTCTTTTCCTCCTCAACACTGATCTGTTTTCTCTGTACTGAGAAGAGTGCCTCTTGGCATGTCGTAGGCACTTTGTAAATATTTGTTGAGTGACTGAATACACATATGAAATGGCCTTTCAAAGGGAAAATATGGATTATGCCTAGATCCTGCTATGGACATGTCATTAATAGTATCAGATAAAGTGTGTTTTCTCAGAAGAGAGCAAGAGAAAAAAAATGAGGAAGTATTTTGAGTATACTGGTCTACGAGGAAGGAGTTGTTTGTAAGTGGTCTGGGTTTGCCTGCATTGTGAGTCCTCATACACACATGAGGATACAGCGTCCTCATGATGTATCCTGAGCACTAGTGGTGAATGGCGCTACTGGGCTGTCTGGCCCAGGAGTGCATGTCTGCTTGGGAGGAAAAGGACTTTCTGTATTTCCTGCATTCCAGACAAGAATAGACCTCAAATGCTGATCTAGTTCAAGGTGCCCAAGGACAGCCTGGAACATGGTCTCACTGCAAAAGCATCACTGATGAGCCCTTGTCCCTTGACTCTGACATCTCTTTTATGTAGCTTTTCCCTTGCTTCACTTTATCTGGTGAAAAATCCCCACGTCTGTGTCCTGGATTGGGAGGTCTATTTTTATCTGAGAATTTGATTTCTTTAAGTTCTCCAGCTAGGTTTAGTGCAGTGCTTGCCTGCCACAGACAGAACACTAAATACTTATTTGTTAAATTAAACTGGATATTATTGTTTCAGCTTCTCTCCTTCACTTTTTCCACTTCTTTTTGCACATTTCTTGTACCTGCCTCAGTTACCTCCTGGCTCAAGGTCCTCTGGCGTGTTTACAATTCTGCACTGTGTTTGATGAGTTAGAAAGCAGAGTACTGGCAAATGGGCACGGCCACTTGCCGCTAGGAAGACACAGAGGGGAGGGCACGATGCGAGGGATCTACAACTGTAAAAGATTCCTGGGAATAGAGAATTAACGTCATTTGTCCAAGTGGGTTCATGTTTTATTATTAGACAAGTGATACCTTCATGTTTTTGGTTTTGTGCTTATGTGGGTTTAAATTGTGGCTTATATAAGTCTATAGTCTTCAAATGTTACAAATGAATTTGGAGAATAACAAATTAAAACACATTTTTTGAATTTCGTTTCCCCACAGAATTTTGTGCGTCATCACTGGGTGCACAGGCGCCGGCAGGAGGGGAAATGTAAGCAGTGTGGTAAGGTAAGAGCCCAGCCACCTCTGGCCACCCTGGGAAGCACGTCAGGCCTTCTAAAGCCCCTGAGGTCCAGAGTCCTGTCCCCAAATCTAGGGTTCAGCATGTTATTCTCTTTCTGAGGGATCTTACTTCCCCAGACCCCTTGGCTCAGGTGGTATTTTAGTTGTTCTAGAACTCACTGCAGGAGGCAATAGTCTTAATGAAAGGATTTATCACATTTTAAGAGAGATTCATGCATTTTCATAGTGAATTTCATTGATTGTTGATTTTTGAAAACATAAGTTTTCTGATTCTGTTGAGAACTACTGGCCTGTCATACTGATTTGATTGTAGCAGGTAATCAATGGAATGCTGAACAAACTGCTTTTGCTGATAACATAGCTATGGTTGAGCACAGCTGTTTAGAAGAACACAGGCAGCAGCTAGAAATATGTTGCTATCTTGGGACATTATCCAGTTCCTGGGAAGAGAAATCCTCTTTGAGGTCATCGATATCGACCTCCCTGTCACTGTGAATGGTTACAGACACCCCATGATGCAATGACTCTTGGAAAAGTGAGGCCAGGCAAATGGTGGGGGTGTTATGGATGTCTGTTGTTAAACTCCATAGATTCCATACGATTCAGATCTGTGATATTTGGGCGATAGCTTTTTCCAATGTGCAAAGATCTACTTCAGGGATGCCAGGCTCCCCTGGGACAGTTAAACTGATTGGGACTCCTGGAGACCCCAACCTGGGATGACGTCCAACAGGGGAGATGCCGCTGGCGAAAACATGAGACTTTCTCACAAACTTAGTACATAAAGGCCTGAGAGCCTGAGGAGGCATACACTGTCCTTCTTGCCTATTGACAGCTCAAGACAGTGGAGCCCTGGTCCTGCTTCTTAGTTTTTTTTGTTGGCTACAGCAACAGGGTAAACATGCAGCTCAAGACAGTGCAGCCCTGGTCTCAGGGTTTTTTTTATTGGGTACAGAGTAAATGTGCAAGAATGCATGTTACTGCCTGCCTTCCACAGTAAATCACACTATAAAGATTTTTTTAAATGACATTAACAGTAAGCTGATAGGTATTAGTAAAGGGGCAGTTGTGATTTGGTGGAGAGAAAGATAATTTGGGAGAATAGTTTCCTTATCAATTAATTATCAATTTGTTTATTTATTCATGTGATTCCTTTGTGTCAATTGCTGGTGTGAGCTGACCATTACAGCATTTCTGACAATAAAGTGATGCAAGGAAATAGGGGCTGCCCTGAGGTGGGTAGCAGAGGGAGAAAGAGACTTGGAAAAATTTTATTAATTGTGATATTTTTCCCAGTGCCTGGAAAGAAAATATCATGCTGGAGCCATTGGTTATGAGGTTCTTCTCTGGAAGGGTACACACTTTAGCCTCAAGGGCATGGTCCCCCATTATTATTGCATTATCTCCTGTTCAACCAGTGGCTCTCAATTGGTTCCATTTTTACTGTACAGAGAATGGAAAAAACAGGTTGAAAGAGGGATGAAGTAAAAATAAGTAGACAAGGAGGAAAGGGAAGTGAGAAGATTCTTACCAGCCACTTTACACAGCTGGGGGCAAGGAAAGTCACACTTCTACTCTCAAACAACCTTTCTTTGTTCAGTCTATCCACCTCTGTCTTCTGTGGTGTTGCTTTGGGATGTGTGGATTTTCTCTTACTTTGTAGATTGTGGACTACCTGTGATTTTCCCTGGGGTGGGGGTATGCATGTAAGAGAGACGAGATAAAATTGGCAGGTGCAGCCAAATTGGGGTCAGAGATGTGAAGAGTAGGAAGAATTTGTATGAACAGTTTCTTCCCTTTGGAAAAATATCTTCACAGGAACCTAAGTGGCACCCCCGCAACAATTCAAACCATAAAGGAGTTGGAAAATCAACAAACATCATATGTTTTGGAATAAGTGTTCCCTAGTGACACGTTGCATTCCCTCTTCTGGTCTCATATGGGCATGGTCAGCTTCAACACTGGACTAAAGGAAAGTTAATATCTCTATGCTGCTTTACAGGTTAAGTGATTGAAAATTCACTCCAAACCTTGAAGCTATACATAACTTTCATTAGCAGAGTTGTACAGTATTATATATTCATAGACTTTATCTAATCCTTCCCCACCATACCTTCCACACACAAATTATTCCAGAATTTACTCATTAGGCTGGAGTTAAAAGTAATCATGTCCCTTGACAGAACTTTTTTTTTTGTTCCCCAAAATGGTGATTTGCAAACTGGGATTTTTCGAGAGTGTTTATGGTTAAGGAGTGTTTGTGGTTTCAATTTCTATGTTTAAAATAAACAATAAAATAAATATTTGGACTAATTTTCTCATGAGCTGGCTGAGCGTGTGTGGCATCTAACAAACATCAGATGAGGCACTCATGAGTCAGTCTCTCGGTTCCTCTAACACCAGCGGAATACCTCCAGCTGCCAAGTTTATGACCATTTGGCAGTTTTATGTTTTTGTCACTCACAGTCCTATATTATGTCAGAGTCAGAGTCCAGGCAGGAAAGAAATAAATATTCACACTCAAATTATGTACTCTGATGAGAGATTAATAAAGAGAATATTTAAAATGTGTGAGCACAGGGTAGGGAGCTCATGGGATTGTGAAGAACATGAGACTTGAAATGGGAGGAAGCCATGGCCAACCCAGGTTGGAAGAGGCAGAGGGGTGATCAGGACCCCTTGGTAGGAGCTGCAACCTTTCGTTACAAGACCAAGATAGCCATTCTGAGGCAACCTACCAGCCAGAAATAAATATTCCAGTTTCACTTAACTTTAGACCCTAGTGGCCAAACTAAAAGAAACCAGAACACAAGGGATTCTTTGAAATAATCTATAAAAGCCCACTCTTTGCAATAGGAATTGGATAGAGGAAGATGGAAAGTAAGAAGCTGATGGGATCGATCTACCACATACTGTTTAATGCTAACCTGTGTTGAGTCAATGGTTAGAGGCAAAAACTGGAGATACTGACTCTGCAAATGTGTCACTGACTGATCTTCACTAAGTCTTCACATTGCATTTCTTCAAACAAACAAAATTTATCAAATCCCAAGTTGTCCATCGTACTTTTAAAAATCAATGTGATAATAAAAAGTATAATAATGATTATGACTAATTGACCCTTCATTTTCTAAGGCAACCAAGCTTCTAAATCTAGCAATATGGTGATTGTGGAAATACATTTGTAAATTACAACTTGAAAGCTTATCTTTTATTTCTTCAGTTAGAAACATACGTAAAAGATAAAAACAAATCAGCTAACTTTTTGAAACTCGAAATACAAAAATTTTAAGCCTCAAATTTTGAAAGCAGTTTTTAATGCAGTACAGATTGAGTCTTTTTTAGTCAAAATCCTTGGGACCATAAGAGTTTCAGACTTGAATATTTTTTAGATTTTGGAATATTTGCATATACATTGTAAGATACCTTGGGGATGGTACCCAAGTCTAAACTTGAAATTCATTTATGTGTTACATGCACCTTATACATATAGCCTCAAGGTAATTTTATACAATATTTCAAGTACCTTTGAGTGTGAAAAATATTTAACTCTGACTCATCACATGAAGTCAAATAGGGAATTTTACACTTGTGGCATCATGCTAGCACTCACAAAGTTTTTCATTTTGGAGCACTTTGGATTTTCAAATTAGGGATGTTCAACCTGTAATACATAGTTCAACTTTGGTCTACATTTTTGACATTTTTTATTTCTCTGCAAAACATGACATGCCATATCATTAATGTATATTTTCTTATATATTAGTTTAAGTAAATTAAACATCATGGAACATTTTTTAAATTTAAAAAGTCTTTATTTATAGTGAATATCATTAAAAACTCATGAAAAATGAACTTACAGTGCAATGGATAAAATATGCACATCAAAAAATATGCGCTTAATAGCGTTTGTAAAGAAAAATGTCAAAATGATTAAAAATACACCATGAGGGTTCAGTTTGGATGTTATATGGATAGTGAAAGGGTTTACAAGGTGTAAAGATAATGGAAAATGCTACCCTGGGACTTTGGGGAATGATCACTCATCAGCTGAACATGTGTGCGTCCCTGTGCTTCCCTCCTTTCCAAATTGGCTTTGTTTAGTCAGGTTATGAGGAAAAAACGTATTTCACACTCTTTGCCCTGGGAATAAAAACATAGGAGTTCAGACATTTGGAATATTGATGTCAGAAAAAAAATAAAAAGCCTTACAATCTAGACAGAGATACGCACTCTGAATATTAGCTGAGACGTGAAAAATCAGGGTCCTCCTGGTTAATAATTGTAGCTTTTATTCTCTATGAGACAGAATTAATTCAAATGCACATCCACAAAATCGATTAAACAAGTGAGGTAAGTCTCAAAGTACACCCGAGTCAGGAAAGTCTCTTTAGTTACTCTGGCGAGGGTCTAGTACACAGGTGTAATAATTCCAAATTCTTTATCCATTTCAGTGGGCTAAAAGCAGTTGTGGTAAAGTACAGTGTTCTATTTTGATATCTACCAGGCAAGTGCTAATGTTGGAAGGAGATTTTTCCCTTTACGTGGAAAATGGTTCCTTTTTCATGGTCCTCTTTCACGAAAGGACAGGTGTACGATCACATTATCAGATCCAAACCACTATTTTAGCTCAGGATTTCCAAGACACAGACTCTGAGACTGAGATTTGTATGCTGGAAGTTTGATGAGAGATGAGATTTGTATGCTGGAAGTTTGATGAGAGATCTCAGGATGGTGATCTAAGGGAGTGAAGGTGCTAGGACTGGGTAGAAGTGTGGTTGAACCACAGTGTGGCCACAACAGAGGCCTCAGCCTCTGTATCCTCAGCCTCAGATCTGCACTTTAGAGCTGTCCTGCCTTGGCCCATCACTAGGTGAGAGCTCTTCTTGGCTGAGGTGACTCTATACGCTTAGAGTAATTACTGAAGATGGAAGAGTGGCTTCTTTGAGAACCACCAGCCTCCAACATTAGTGACTGGGCTAGTTTTACTGGGGATTGGACCTGGTGCAGGGCTGTTTCCTGCTCTGAGCCCTACTCTAAGCTGGCAGCCTTTAATGTTATTCAATAAATGGATTAGGGTAGTTCTCCTTAGTGTGGGATTTCCTGCCTCCAGAACCCAGAAAAGCCTATCAAGTGTTGTGCCTCATTCTTAGTGGTAGAAATTGTGAAATAGAATTATTTGTTCTGAAGATTGGGCAGGATGTTCTGGCATGCCTTAGACTGACCCCTGAACCTTAGGAACTTCACTGAAGGTGAGACCTCTGGATCTTCACAGGGCTTGTCTTCCCACCTGTGTCTCACCACGACCTGGGAGGCACCTGGCCCTGCATGCGCATTCCCTTAGACACAATATTGTTGATATGTGCACCAAGTGATGCTCTGCAGAGTGTTCTTGTGGTTCAGCTCCCTTTGCAGTGCATTTGTACAATGTTCAGGAGAATTAAAGGCCCCAGAAAGATTCTGTAGAGATACACTGTTAACTGTAAGCAAAGGCAAGCAGTTTTGGCTTTCAGAGAGGGACAGAAAAGAATTAATTTGGTAAATCATTGGCCACCCATGTGCCATATGTTCAAGACTGGAAGATCTCAAATTTGGCACAAAAGGGGGCAATTAGAGCCCACTGGGTTGAATTTGTGGTAGTTCAGCATCATTCTCCACTGTCTGTCTGATTTTGTAGTATCTCAACTAGTGACTTAATGGAGATATGTTGGGGTCACCGCCTTCCTCTGGCCTCCTTTAGTCTTTTAAAAAATGCATATATATACACACACACACATATGTGTATATATATATATATATATATATATACATGCACATATATATATATAATGGTATTTTTTATTTGGCTTTTTGATAATTATTTCTGGGCAAAGATCATTATTTTCTCATTTCAATAGATTTAGGGGTTATAAGTGTTTTTTGTTGCATGGATGGATTATATAATGCTTAAGTGAGGGCTTTCAATGTACCCAGAATCACTATACCCAGAATATGGTATATTATACCCAGTAGGTAATTTGTCATCCCTGAGCTCCCTCATCATTCTCCCCCTTCTTGATTTCCAATGTCCATTACATGACTTTGTGAGCTTTATCTCCCACTTAAAAGTGAGAGCTTGTGGTATTGTTTTTTCATTGCTGAGATACTACACTTAGGATAATGGTCTCTACTTCCATCCAGGTTGCTGCAAAAGACATCATTTAATTCCATTTTATAGCTGAGTATAATGCCATGGGGGTGTGTGTATACACATACATCCATACATATACTCATACACTGCATTTTCTTTGTTTACTCATCAGCTGATGGGCACTTAGGTTGATTCCATATCTTTGCAATTGTGAATTGTGCTTCAAACAAACACTAAAGTACAGATGTCTTTCTGATATGACTTCTTTTCCTTTGGGTAGATCCCCAGTAGTGAGATTGCTGGATTGCACCATAGATCTACTTATAGTTCTTTGAAGAATCTCTGTACTATTTTATATTCCCACCAAAAGCATGTAAACATTGCCTTTCTGCCTCATCTGCACCAACATCTAGTGTCTTTTCACTTATTAGTAATGGCCATTCTGACAGTGTTGCTGGACCAAGGTGTCACTCTTCCTGTCACCCAAGCCCATCAACATAGAAGTGGATGAGAGATTCACAGTTTCACTTTTATTTATAGGAAAGCCAACAATTCTGGAGAACAGTGAGGATGTCCTGAGAGCTGTCCTGCCCTTCTGTTTCCTATTGTTACTTTTGCATTCTCACAGTAAAAATATATAAATAAATATTATTACTCATCATAATATAGGCTAAACAGATTTTTATACATAGGTTACAAAGGTATACAATATCCCCTAATCATATAGTGTTTATATCTTTAAAGTATTCTTATTTTAGAGTGAATTTATAGCTAGTCAGTACTTTACTAAGTGCATGACTAAGTGTACTTCATCCACTGGGCCCTTGATGGGACCATGGTCTTTGGAGGATCCAGTTTCTTAACTTTATCTATACAGAAGGCCTTGTATGTGAATAAACAGCTCCACATGGCAACATACAGTCTCATCCTGCCCCTCCAGGCCTGGCCAGCAGTGTCCTGTATGTAAAGATTATTTAGGGCAATAATGGCCACCATCAACAGGGGTAGGATGGTATCTCACCGTGGTTTTAACTTGTATTTCCCTGATGATCAGTGATGTTGAGACTTTTTAAAAATATAGTTGTTGGTCAGTTGTCTATTCTTGTGAAGAACATCTGCTTGTGCCTTTTGTCTCCCCTTTGATGGGGTTATTTGTTCCTTTTTGATTTATATGAGTTTTTCATAGATGGTTCCTTTAGTCTTGGGTGGCACTTAAACAGATAATTTTTAGAAACATAAACACAATATCATTCTCATAACTTTGAAAATTAATAATGCTATGATCTAATGCCCATTACTTCTGAGAATATGACTTGATTTTGTGTTAGAAATGGCTAGAAAGGTTTGAGGGTTTCCCTTGGGCTTCCTCTCTATGTTAGCTCTTAAACAGTAGGCTAAGAAACCAGTGTTGAGGTTCTGTCAATTTCCAAGTATGTTCACCAGCTTTATGCAATTGAGGACCAGGAAAATTAACCCTGATGGTCAGTGAAGTCAGTAGCCTCTAAAAATCAGCCCGATTCAGAACTCCGTTTTCTTAGCTGGGTCCCATACATTCTTACTCTAATAGAGGACTGTGATGCCACTTTGTTCCCAGGGTATACGTGACAACTTGAACACTTGTCCAGAGGTTTTTAAAACATGTGGGCATTTCTCAATCATCAGTGTACAGCCACCCAAGTAAGTGAGTGTAGGTACTTTTACTGGTAGAGACTGGGGAAATGTTGCTGTGGTGTTGCAAGATTCTTCTCCTGGCAACTTGCCTCCTCCAGCAAGTGGGTTCTATCTTTGGAAACTGGCTTTGGCTGAGAAACAGGGCAAAAGTATGACTTCTTATTGGAGCATCTGCCCTCCTCTCTCTTGGTCATCTATTTTTTGTTTCTCTATTTCCTTTGGTTGCACCAATTGAGCAGTACTCAGAACTTCTTTTATCTGATAATCTATCTTGCTTCTTGGGATATCATGCTATGTTAATCATTTCTATGGCTCTCTAGGTCAAGCTCCCTTGGCTGCAGCATCAATCTTATAATAAGTGTGTTTACCTTGCTTTAATGTCAAATATTGTCATGTGGTTCATGCTCATTCCCTACCATCAGGGTAACCTACAGAGGGCAGCCACCTCTGGACTTCTCAACAGTGATAGTTCCATTCTTCACTAGCAGATTTCTTTTTGCTTTGGTAAGTGGAGGGTCCTTTGGGCCTCTTGCAGATCACACTCAATTGATGGGCTTTTCAGCTCTATCTCATATAGCAAATCTAGCATGCTTTTTTTCTGAGATTTTGTTTGCTGCTTCCTCAGTCACAGGAGTGCAGATATTTCTACTTCACTTAATGTGGATCCTTACATTTCTTTCCTTACATTTTCAAAAGCCATCCTTGTATTAGCATCATCTACTAGGATTCTTGATACTGTGTTAAACCTCTATTATAGATGAGTGTTCTTACAATGAGAAACTCTCCTTTATCCAGCTCTAGATTCTATCCCAGTTTTTCCTGGCCCCACTCTCCAACACACACTCCCTGTCCTGCTAGTGCATACTGGTTGGGTCCTGTAGCTGACTCTTTTGAGATGTAGTTTTTCCTCTCTCAGTGGCCTCTTCCCCTTCTCTGACAAGGCACATGGCTATGAAAAGACTATTAGGCCATTGGTGATCCTACTGGGAAGAGTGGATGCAGTAGTAAAACCCCAAATGTGAATTTACAACTAAGTTTAGATAGTAGACTCCTTTTTCCCTCTAAGAAATACTTTACATGCTGACATCATGTTGAAGTAAATTCATAACACCAGTAAGGGCACACTCTGAATAATTTTTTCAAGTTTCAAAGTCTCTTTTTGTTTTTCAGTTTTCTGGCAGCTAGTGTGGCAAAATTGCTTAATTTTTCACAAAAAGAAGTGTTATAGACAGTGCTACCACCAGAAGAGCATTTTCCTCAATCAGTTGATTAAGGGTACAGAAGATAGTCATTTATTTTTGGTAATGTCATGCAATCACCAAGTTATATATTAAATGGCTCCACTGAAGAGATCTCATGATTTGTATTTGGTAACTATGTTAATATCAATCTTATCTTTTAAAAAAATTGTACTATTTTGACTAGTCTTGGTTTTTTCTTAAGAAAAACATGCTTGGTGAATATTATTAGCATTAAAATGATAATTTTTATTGGTAAGTTTGTTTATTGTGACTCAGTTAGAGGCAGAACTTAATTTTCATTATGAACAATTGTAATTATAGCTAGTTGCATGAGTTAGTATTTTAAGAAAATATACATGACTTGGCAATTATGATTTGAGCTACAATGAACAATTTGGTGCAAATATCTTTGTTGCAAAGTGATTTTTGGTCTTTTAGATATATACTTAGTAGGAAAATTGCAGGATCAAACACAGAAGGTCTACTTTTAGATCCCTGAATGTTCTCCAAACTTCTTTCCAAAAGAAACGTACTAGCTACATTCCCACCAGCAGTGCAGAAGTGTTCCCTTTTCTCCACATCCACACCAACATCTGTAGTTTTGGGATTTTGTGATGAGGCCTGCTCTTTTTTTTTTTTTAAGATGAATTTTCTTATTTTATGTTTTTTTGGTTTTTTTGAGACAGAGTCTCACTCTGTTGCCCTCAGTGGTGTGTTGTGGCATCATAGCTCACAGCAACCTCAAACTCTTGGGCTTAAGTGATTATCTTGCCTCACCTCACAAGAGGCTGGGAGCACAGGTGCCCACTACAGGTGCCCACCACAGTGCCTGGCTATTTTTTTGTTACATTTGTTTAGTTGGTCTGGGCCAGGTTCGAACCTGCTACCGTTGGTGTATGTGGCTGGCACTGTAGCCACTGTGCTACGGGCTCTAAGCCTGCTATGGCCTACTCTTACTGGAGTTAGATGATATCTCAGAGTAGTTTTGGTTTGCATCAAAACATGAAACTATAAAAATTCTTGGAGAGAGTGCAGGGGAATTGGAGAAGAGGGGGTTGTGTGATAGAGGGAGGGTTAATGGTGGGACCACACCTATGGAGCATATTGCAAGGGTATGGATCAAGTCCATCAAGTATAGAACACAAATGTCTTAACACAGTGATTAAGTAAATGAGGTGAAAGCTATGTTGATTAGTTGGATGTAAGCACTCTAATTTGTACAAAAAATCAACACATTGAATCCCACAAAGGCATACATGTATTCATGATCTATGTATATATAACTTAATAAAAATAAAAGAATGGTAAAAAAAAAATAAGAAAATACACATAAGGAATCTTCCTGCTATTCTGGGACAAAATGTAAACCCAATGGCTAAATTTGTGTACAATTTTGTCCTTACTGAATGTAACACTATCTGTATAAAACATTTTTGTGCTAGAATCAGAATGCTCATAAAAACATGGAATATAAATATCATAGCTAAAAAGAGTTAATACATAAATTAAAATATAAACCAATAGCCATTGTTGTAGGTATTTGCCTTAATTCTAAGGTCTTGGGTTTTGCTGTCTGCTTCCATGAAGTCAGCTCCTAGAAAATGAAAACTCCTAGAAATCATGTCTTAGTCTTTCTGGGCAGTCTGACACATTTGTGATAATGGTGTTAACTTGTACTGAAAAGCTGTGCCCTAAATTTTTTGTTTCTTTTCCCTAGAAGACTGAATGCATAATGTGTAAATGGTAGCAGGAGGCTTCAGATAAATGAATAGAAAAAGAAGAAACCATCTGAGGACAGTAAGACTGATTGGCTCTGATTAACATATTGTTAATAGTCAACAGCATTAGAATGGAGAAAAGGGAAATGCTGCATTGGAGAATCATAAAATGTCAATTTGGGGCAGATGTCAGGGATTCCCCTAGAGCAAGAGTGTATTATGGACAATAAAGAACTGACAAATTTTCAGAGCCTTTAATTAGTGTCATAACGTGTGTTGTAATTAAACCAAGAGATAAGAATTTAGACTTTCCAAAGATAGTGTTAATAAGGTAACTTTGTAGAGTTACATAATTTGCACCATCGTCAGAAGATATAAAGACTTTGCTTACTATAATTCAATTTATAAAGACATTGTTTATTATAATCCAATTTATATGGATTTTTGAAAATATTAAAAGTTTATAATAATTTTAGCTTAAGACCATTAAAATAAGTGCAGGAAATTTAGGAAGATTAGATTAAATTTTCTATTAGCAAACAAATCCTAGTTTTTCAAAAACTTGGTAGACTATTATGCCAGGATTTTTACACTGTGATGAAACTAAGGAAAAGGCATATTATCAAGATAGCCTAATTTCTGAGGATTCACATTGGCAGGCAAGGGTACACATATCAGTGGAAAACTGGTCTGAAAAATTCGTCATGGGAAAAAAAGCTAATGATTTTTATGTACTAGTGGGTTGGGCCATAGTGCTTTTTTGCTAATGAAAGATTAAAGCCTGCACTTGAGTTAAGACAGAAATAGTTTATAAGTCAGTAGATAGTCGGTTAAAATAAATGCCACTATTTTATTGATCAGAATAGAGTTTTCAGTTAGGTTGGTGTGGTCTGTACCTGGGTCCACTGAAGGGCTTAGTTATGAGCTTTGGTGGTGGGAGGCTCAAATGTTACGGTTGTTTCAGTGGGTTGGAAGTGGTTGTGTTGAAACACCACAATCAACTCAGATCTTCCAGCAAAGTCAAAGTGGAATAATTTCTATTAGCATTAGTGAGTACCAAATCCCATGGAATATGTATATAGGAGTGGTCTAACAGTTTTATTTTAAAATTTTAAAATTTTGATATTATTTTCCTAGAAATTATGAACATGGCATTGAATTAAATTTATGATAAACATTTCAGAGTTGAAATAAAAACGTGTAAAGTGCATATTCTTTTCAAAAAGCATAGAGACTATTTGCACAAACATGTTTGCAGTTCTCTGTTTTAGGGCAATTATCAAGGGTGGCAAATTGAGTTAGTCTTGTTTTATACTTCCCATGGGTGTAATATTTTATGAGCCATGGACATGCTAGTGGATATAGAGAGGCTTGTTTTGTTGTTTAAACTTTTGGAGACAAGAGAAGTATCAACTCTTTCATTGGCTGAAATCAATTCAAACATTAAAATAAATTCAAGTCATTTTAAGTAAAGCCCTTTTTTCCTAGTTTCAGCCAAGGCTGTAAAACTGAGTGCCATTTGGTACATGCCCTAGATTGCAGAGGAAATCAGAAGGCAATGAAGCTTTAGTGGCTCAAAATAAACATTGTTTAAACTTCATTCCAAAGCCTCCATTTGATTGAAAAAGCCCAAAGAACAAAAGAAAGAAAAAAAAAAGAAATGACCTTATATCCCTCAATGTTTTGGTATTTTTAATTCCGAAGTCAGTTGGATTCAAAGCATCTGGCCTCACCCCCCTACATTCCTCTTTGATAATGTCGAGCAAAATAGCCCTTCAAAATCATAGAGTCAGTTAAAATTCAGTCAGGGCATCTGTTTGGTACCATAATAGCAGATTCGGGCCAGTATTTGAAAGTGGGTAATTTGGAATCTGGTTCATTTTGCCATGCTGAGAACCTGGCCAGAATCTTCTCACAGCAGGTGGTCTGGGGAACTGGGCCTCTGAAGGCGCTGGTGTGGTTCTATTTATGTCTCTATGTTAGATGATGATCCTGAAGCCAGGGTTGCTGTGACTCTGCCAGACTGGAATCCAAAACAAAGCACCGAGCCAGCTGATTACCACCAGGCTCATTTCCAAGGGACCTGACACAGTTCTCATAAGCATAATGTCCAGTGACCTAGTTTTGATTGGCCTTGTTTGTTTATCAGCCTGGCTGCCAGTACCAAAGTGGATTGCATCTGTTTTCCTCCTGAAATCAGGAGCCAATTTTCAGTAGAGAGGGAGGTCTGAATGCATTCAGCCTGTACCATTGAAGAGAGCATCTCTTAGTCACTTATTAGACACCAGAAGACTTTCTCAGCAAGGTGGTGAAAGAAGTTCCTTTTAATCGATCTTGGCAGTGAAAGGAAGTACGCTCCCTCTATATATAAATACCTCTCAAACACATGGCCTCGTTTGATGCTTATAACCACCTCGTGGTATAGGAGAGGTTTGCATTGCTATTCCTATTTTTAGGTATAGGAGGAAGTTAGAAGGGTTAAATGATTTGTCTAAGATTACCACTCAATAAGAAAATCCAGAAACTATTCTCAGCCTTGCCATCTCTCCTTGACTTTGGTTTGATGTACAACTTACAGCCATCTGATGTATAAGCTGATGGAATGATAATAGCATGTAAGACTCACGACAGTATATTTGAAACCACAACATTTAGCAGACCTCTAGTTGTGGCTACTTCTGTCTTGCCACAAATTCTACGGTATTGATTTTTAACCACACAGCATTTCAGTATTGCAGATTTAGAAATGGACATTAGAATCCGAGCTCATTTGTAGTGTTTAAAGAATTAGTTTTTTGCCTAAGTGTGGGTGCCATGAGGAGACACATTTTCAGGAGGTGTGGGGGTGGTTTTTAAAGTCTGGACAGCACATAGTTTGTAATTGAATCATGATGTGGTAACAGCAACTTTCCTTTTCAACTATTAAGAAAATAACATGCCTTGTCTTTGATGTTCAAAGAACTATGCTCAGTTGCTAAGAACTATACAAGGATTGACTGGTTTCAGGGATCACAGTTCCATTGGAGAGGTAATATGTATACACATAAAATAGTCAGCAATGTGGGACGGTAGTTATGATGGCAATGGCAGATACAGATGGCAAGGCTTACGGTGACAAGGAGAGAGTGCAGTGAGTAGAGCTAATTTTGGAAGACTTTTAGGTTTTGTAATAGGAAGTAACATTTAAATACTACATACAAAATAGCTTTCTAGATGGTCAGTTGAAAATGAGGAAACTGTTTTGGGCAAAAAAAAAAAGATAATATAAAAGAACAAAGCCTGTTGTGGGATATAAATAGCCTGTCTCACCATAGGACAGGAATATGTAATAGGCAGGGCTGGGAGAGATAGATGTAAGCAATTTGGTGGGGAGATGATGGATGGCCCTGAACTCCAAGTTTATTTTGTTAATTTGTAAGGAAAGAAGTTTCAAGTAAGTGTCTTGAACTGGAGGCAGAATCATAAAAAGCATCATTTTACCTGGTGGCAGTGTTCAGGGCATAGTGGAGAATAGGAGGAGAAACAGACTATCCGTAAAGAGTCAAATTAGAAAAGGGAGCGGAAATCCAGATGTTAAGTGACTGTCAGTGGAACACGACACTGGGCTGGGCAGGGTCCCGGTGAGAGAATCCAGAGTGTTCAGGTCCTTCCCTCCAGCTTCTGCACACATGCCCTTAGCGGCCTGCCTCTTTCTTAACACGGTGGCCATAAAGCGTTGCTGTAGCTCTCAGGAGAAGTTTTATCCATGTCTTTTGTTGCTCCCTCCAAAGTAGCTTGATGGATGATGAGGACATTTTCAAGTGTTTGTCATGTGAAATCCTTTCTGCATTTTTGGTGCCATCTTATCTCATAGTGAGTCATTTGGCGTCATCTTTGAAAAACAACCACACACCTAATTCTTTGGTCCACTAGACTTTGCAGCATCTTTGGAAGCTGTTCCTCTTGGGCAGTCACAACTGTCAGGGGCTGGGGACTGAGGCCTAGTGCTTCAGTGATTCACTGGAAGGCCTCACAGGGCTCAGAATATCATGCTGACTTCTATGGTTGTTTTATTTATTTATTTTATAACACAGGGATACAAAGTTAAATCAGCAAAGGGACAGGTGCCTGGGGACAACTGTGGAGAAAATAGGCATAAGCATCCAGGGTCTTCTCCCAGGGAGTCCACCCAGGATGCATTTAATTCCTCCAGCAACGTGTTCGTGTTGTGAAATGCATGTGCACGGTTGTCTGCCCCTCTCAGTGGAGACTCACTGCCCCCGGGGTTTTCACTGAGGGCTGTTCACACAAGCACCCTCTGCATAGCACATCCCCCAATTCCTGATTCCCAGAAGGAAAGTGGGTGTTCAGCATAAACCACATTGCGTGTACAGTTTAGGTCCAGTGAGCTGCTTCTAACAGCTCTGGGAATTGGATAAACCCTCCCCAAACCCAAGTTTCCTGATACTAACCAAGGGCCAGCCGTGCAAGCATCCTGCCTAAGGATAAGGGTCTCAGGCTTGGGCTTTTTTAGCTCTTTTCTGCACAGGAAGTGAAAAGTTAAGTTGTTAAGAAAGGGATATTGATAGAGACATTTTCCCAAATCCAAGAGAGTTTAGGAGAGGTTTTGTCTCGGGTAGTGATAGTTGAAAAGAGAAGGATTAGAGGAGAAATCCCACAGCACGGAGCACTGACACCAGTCCTGGTCCTGTGTGCACAGGCAGCAGGCTGGGGAGGTAGAACAGAATGGAGAGGGTGCCTTAGAAAACCAGGAAATGCTCAATAGTACAGTACAGAAATCCCCGCAGACAGGCAGGGCTCCCGGCCACTTCCAAATGCTACTGTGACACTATTTCAGAATGTGTTCATTGATTTAAATTAACTTTTTAAACTTAAAATTATCTGTACATATTAGGCAAGAGTTACTTCCTCAGCCAGTTCCCTGAATAGTTTCCTCCCATCACATCTTTCTGTTTTCTTTTGATCATGTTACAAAAACCCCGTTTCGACATTTATTTTTGTCATTGCTTTGAATTCGTTTGTGTAGGTTTCGATGTCACAGGCAGAGAGAAATGGAGGAGCTTTGGCAAGGCTAAAACAATCGTTCTGAGTAGTCCTGCGTACTTCTCTCTGATAATTAGCTGGGACCAGCAGCAGCACCTTTTCCCTTCTTGATAGGAAAATAGTTCTGTTTGTTCATCTAAGACGGCTGCGTTTGCTATTTCATTGATCTCTTTGCTGCTTGCCGGTGAGGAATAAAAATTAAAAGCTACTGGTTTTGAGTGCAGACATCCCCAAGGGATGATGAAATGTTTGAATTTACTACTACACCCTTGGGTTTCTCCCAGACCCTGACTTGTAGATACCGTGTTTCTGACATTTCATTTCTCTTCTTCAGGGTTCGCCGATGCTGAAGTTTTACAGAGCCTCTGAGATGAATAGTCATTGTTATACAGGACCATGAAAGCCAGTAATGGCTTTTACTTTGCTTGTAATAAAAACATATCCCCACTACATTTTTTAAAGCCCTTTTTGTGTGGCTGACTGAATAGTTAGAGGTCTAGGAAATATCGGTGCCTCCTCTCTCTTACCCTCTGGATGCTTCAGAGACAGAAAATGGAAAGGAGAGAGTGTAGTGGTCAACGTGGAATTTGTACTTGTGGTCACCACCAGTGGTGGCTGGCAATTCTGGCCTTATTCACGTCATTGAATTTCAGAAGGGTAATGTGTGCTGTGATTGAGGTGGTTTTAAATTCTCTGTCTCTTGTCTTAATATCCCAGGGTTTTCAGCAAAAGTTCTCCTTCCACAGTAAAGAGATTGTGGCTATCAGCTGTTCCTGGTGCAAGCAGGCGGTAAGTTTGGGGTGAAATAAGCCAAGGCGGGCTCCCATTTTATAAAAAGGCACTAATGACATGACTTGAGTCCCCGTCTAGAGGTGGAACATTATCTTAATTTAATGTGTTACTTTTCTCATATAGAACCCTTAGAGGAAGAAAAAAATAATAGCGTATATGAGTGGGAGAAATTATAGAGATAAATTCACACCTACATTTTATATACATTGAAGCTTGGGATTGAGACTGGAAAATCCTCCTCGTGCTCTAACCCTGGGACGAGAATTGAGGGCTTCTCACTCCTAGACCATGTTTATTTATTTTCTCTACTTGATTGCTGAGAACTCCTTCTCTGGTAGAAAGGAGTAAGATTACGAGCAACACAACACACAGCATGAGGAACCCCTCTAACACAGGGGTACAACCATCTTCGATCTTCTGGTTTGGGTGACTTTTTTATGGGGCTAAGAGTTAGGAGGAAGAGAGTGGTTCCTGTACCCGTTGTCAGGTTTAGACGCTGTTACAGTTGTCTGTATGTGCATTGAAATGCAGCTCTTTCTCGAATTGGAATACTATATATTCGTTAGGATCTGATTGTAATTTCCCCATTTACTTTTCCTCTTGTCTTTTTGTCACTTTCCTCTTAGTACCTAATTCCTCTGTCCCGACCAGATGGTACATTTTATTATGTTTGCCTGTGTACCTGTTCTTTCTTCTACCAGACAATGTGTAGTCTAACTCAGGGGCTGGCAAAACACAGCCCAGCGGCCAAGTCTGGCTGCCACTTAACTAAATAAAGCTTTATTGGAACATAGTCATGACCAGCTGTTTATATATTGTTTGTGGCAGAAGAAGTATTGTCTACACTACTTTTCATGCTCCAGTGGCAGAGTTGAGTAATTGCAGCAAAGAGGCTGGGCCTACAAACTTAGGTTATGTACTCTCTGGGTCCTTATAGAAAATGTTTGGTGACCCTTGCTCTAATCTCTCTAGCTGCCATTTGAATGAGTATATGAGTTGGGGTTCACAGTCCTTTCATTGCATAGGGGACCTGTAAAGAAAGGGTGATGGTATTTCAGCCAGGTGAATGATCTGCAGGAAACCTCAACCTCTACAGACATTGCATTGAAGTAGCTACACTGGCCACTGCATGCTGGAACAGATACGTGTTTAGCTGAAATGTGAAACTGGGATTTTTCATGGGTCAAAACCACTTGAATTTCGGCAGTCCTCTGCAGTTCAACCTAATAATCTCTCTATGGCTCTATCGTACTTTTCCTAAGCCCTCTGGCAGATGTCAGGAGAATCTGCCGTCCCAGGGAGGGATCCAGTGATCTAGAACGCTCAGGATTGCTGCATCCTCACCCCGCATGTCCCGTTTTTGGTGTTTCCATCTCCTTTCAGTTAGTTGTGACACAAATGCACATCTGTCCAAGAACATGTTCACAAGAGTGAGGCCATCCTAGTTCTTGAAGGAAATTTTATATCGTCAAGGCAGTTGCTTCGTTTGGGGAGGAAGAAGCAGATCTGGTGTCCAGTGTCCCTAATGTTGCTCCTGCTGTGGGTTCCCATGTTCTGTCTGGTGAGACAGTCGTGTGCTCACATGGGCTACATCTGCTCCCACCCTGTGTAGCTACCAGGCTGTGGTGAGATGGCTTATCCAAGGTCCGTTATTTGCTAATCAAATCCCACACAGTGAACATGGGTGTGCTCTTTTCATTCATCTATAGCCCAATCGAATTGCTACAAAGGCTGAACTTTCCCTTGGCCACTGTGGGTAGAGTTTTGGTCAATTCCTCAAATCTTTGCATTTCCGAAAGTAGAAGGTGATTTTGCAGGTACTATAAATAACAAAACATTTGTATACAAATTACAGTGGAGGTATATATTTTGTATACAAAATATTTATTATATATATTTTTATTATTTTATATTATTTTATTATTCTTATATTTATATTATTCATATATATATTTTGATATAAAAATAAATATTGTATATACCAATACATATAGGTCAAACCCTTCTAGGGTACTTGATGTCAAACAAGCAGATAAATAAGTGTCCTCGATGGTGCAGGAGAAAGAACACCGGGTTCAAGAGCTAGATTTCCTGGGTTCCGATCCTGACTCCACCATGTAAAAGCTGTGCAACCTTGAATGTAGCTCTGAGTCTCTAGATTAGAGATTAACTCAAGTGAAAATTGAGAGTTGAGATCCCTCCTATTATAGAAATTCAGGGGTCATGCACTTGAGGGTTTACTTTAATTGCCCCTCCCCAAACCAGTTTTTAAAGAAGGTATTCAAATAAAAATTATCTGTGAATTTCATATCACAAATAATTGGCAGTAGAAAATAGTATTATTTAATCAGTTAGTATTTTAGACCGAATTGACTGAATGAAATTAACCACCAGATCACAGAAGACCTTAAAGATATGTGGAAAGGAAAATAAAATCTCTGTGATGGTAACTGATATATTAGGGTGCTCCTTGCCAGTTTTTCCAAGATATTCCCTATCTATGTTCTGTTGTTCCAACATATTTATTATCAGTGATCCCTTTCACTTTTAAAATTGTTCCAGTTAACATGATAAATTGTGTGGTCACATGAAATACAATCCAAGTAGAAACTGAGGTTAAATTCTTAAGTATCTTTATGATTAAAATTTAAGGCCCATAATTATTGAATAATGTTGACTTATGTTTATTAGAAAATAAATGTTGCCATACATCATACCTCACTATCACTGTAGAGGCACAGAAAAGATGACTGAAAATAAGTGCAATTGGCCCAAGATCACCGGTCTGAGTGTCACAGTTGGAGTATAGAGTTACTCCACAATACTGCAATATCGTTCTGATGATTAGTCTACATTTACTTCCTTCCTTTGAAAAGCAAAAATTGCTTTGGACTTGCTAAGAGTAATAGGGCCATTGTATTTTTTTAGTGGCCCCAGACAAACCCAGCAGAAGCAATCCCTGTGTCCTTTGTTACCTCGGGGATTAACAGCTCTCTAGAAGAGACATCATGTTTCTTTCCTGCTTCCTTAAACTGGAAAGACGACCTGGGAAGATTTATATTTATGATATAAATGGTAGGCATTGCCTTTCTGCTTTGTCTACATTTTCTTCTTGACATTGTCCCAAATCAACCAAGTGAAGGGACCAGTACAAGTTAAGGGGAACAAAACTGTGTGCCAAGTTAGGATTACCGGAACTCTCCAAGACTCTTAACACCTTTACATAAATATCATTAAAGGGTTAGAATGTTTTAGCAGGCTTCATCCTGCTAGACTGATTTTCTTGTTATCAGTTGTTCATAAACTGGACTAACTTTGGAAGCTGGTTTGTAAGATCCCGGAGCTGGTTGGGTGGGAATGAGCACAGCATGTGTCCCGGCGTGTGCAGGCGTGTGCATGTGTGCATGCATATGTGCATGTGGCAGGCATGAGTGTGCGCATGGTACTCGCTCCTTCTCCCTGCAGCATTCTCCTGTGCCCAGAGTTGGTGACTGGCCTGTCTTTCTCTTCAGTTCCATAATAAGGTGACCTGCTTCATGCTGCATCACATTGAAGAACCCTGCTCCTTGGGGGCTCACGCTGCTGTGATTGTCCCACCCACCTGGATCATTAAGGTGAAGAAACCTCAGGTAACTGCCAGGACCCTGGTGCTGCTGGGCCGGGGCAGGGAAAAATTACCTGCTGCTTCTTGCTTTCTTGCCCTGACTAGTCTTTGGGTTCCTGTGACTTCTGTTCACTCAACCCCAAGGCCCTGTATGGCCGATCACTTTACTGCATTGGGCTCTCTCATGGAAGCAGAAATCCAGTGCTCAAGCAGGAATGTGGCCTCCTCATTCATGTGCTAAGATAGTTCTCTTTGAGTTTTCCCATGTTTTATGGAGTACTAGCACAGATATGACTGGTACAGCGGATACGTATACAACTCTCTTCTCTTCCAGCCTGGGCCTTCCCAGGGCGTCAGTATGAGGGCAAACTCTGCAGGCTTCCTTGTTTAGTTACATGACTGCCACTTCCAACCTGAAGTGGGCATGATTTCTTAATACACAAGGCCTGTTTAGAGAGCAGCATTCTTTTCTAAAGGCAAAGTACAGTTTGTTTTCTTAATAGCTAATCTCGTTCTGTGTTCTCCTCAGTGTGCTTCCTGTCTTAATGAGTCTCTGCCTCAATAGTCTGGGAAACCTTGGTGGTTTCTCAACAAAGTCATCATCTAGGATAGAAAACGTTTCTGCTTTTGTCCTATACAGTTAGCTCCAAGTTAACTTTGGCAGTTTTTTTATGCTATGAGGAAAGACATTGTATCTCCCCTAGGGCACAGGTACTTTAGCAGGATTTATCAAATGTAAATCCTGCTTTAAAAGATAAGATGGTCCTCCTTCCTGTGGTCTCCAGAGTCATCAGGCAATTCATTCTCATTGACTTGGTTTTGTTTAAAGAACGTGGCTCAGGGATACAGTTTTACTCAGTGTGTTTTATTAATATATAAAGTTTAGCCTCTGTTTAGGAATAGCCTTTCTAAGTTACAATCTATGGAAGCCCTTGGGATATTTCTGCCAGAGGCAAATACAGTACCCACATGTTAAAAAGTGGGGAGTCGAGCCCTTCCTCCAATGCCAAGAAATGTTAAGTGAGTTGCCCAAGGTGACAAAGCAAATTAACCTAGTATTGCTCTCTGGAACTCGAGCGTACTGATTTGCAATTTTTATTTTTTGAATTTCTTTAGCACTCTTACTTTTTTATTTTTTACTAAAATTAATAATCTCTTTCCATGTACTGAATGTTCACTCAGTTAACTCAACACTTTTTCATTGAAACCCAGATTGTATCAGGAAGGCTACTAGGCATTGTGATAAAATACATGATCTTTGCTATGAAGAGCCATGTGTTGTTGTAAGGAGAGATCTTAAGGGGAAACTCCATGAAGGAGGTATGTTTTATTCTATTTTCTAAAGAAGGGTGGGATATAGATCAACAGAGAAGGGAGAATAGTAGGCAGGAGATAGCCATACCAACTGAGGGTACTGCGTCCGAGATTGCACCCCTGGGACCATGTGACCAGTTTGACTGAAGGGCAAAGTTTATGTAGAAGTCACATAGGAGAGAAACTAATGGTTGCTTGGGCCTGGCAGCAGAGGTATTTTTGATACATATAAACTTTGTCCTGAAGTAGCAGGTTTCCTTTCAAGCAAGGGGCCGTTAGAGTTAAAAACAGACCTTTAGAAAGAGACTGCTAGGAAGAGTATGTAGGAGGACCTAGTGATTTGGGATTTTGCAAGTCTGGAGACACCACCTGTTAGGAATATCAAGTGAGATGCCTCTTTGCAGGGAAATTGATATTGTTTACTTTTTTAAAACCTTCAGCTTTTTGTTACGGCAGTGTTCACGCAAATGAAGGAAGAGAAAGGATTATAATGAATTCTGTAACCATCAGCTTTCTGCCATTTTTGCTTTATCTGTCCTCTGCCACACTGTTTTCTTTTTACTAATTCAGCTTTTTATGTTGAGATTCACATACATCTGTAAGAAATAATACAGAGGAATCCCTCATACCCTTTACTGAGTTTCCCCTTGTGGTAATGGCACTCTTTGTTACAGTACAATATCGCAACCAAGATCCTGACATTGATTCAGTCAGGATACAGAACACCTTGTCCCCACCAGGATTCCTCATAGTACCTATTGATAGCCCCATCCCATTCTTCCTGCACCCATCTCATCTACCCCTATTCCTGGAAGTGGAAGCTTCCTCCTTCCTTTAATTTATTTTGCTAGAGTATTTTAATGCGAATCTTAGCATATTACTTAATTGGTAAATACTTCATTTGCTTCTCTAAAAGATAATAACATTAAAAAGAACAAAACACATACCATTTTCTTACCCATGAAAATTAATGATTTGTTAAAAGCATATGTGTATACTTCTCAAATATATGTCTTTTTTCCTAGTTCTAAAATGAAGACCCAACACCCACAACTGCCTTTTGTTGACTTATCCCTTTAAGTCTCCTTTAATGCATACCATTACGCCCTCTTATTTTTCAGTTTTTCATGTCATTTATTTGTCAAATAAATTGAGTCACTTTACCTGTGACTTTTCATATTTTGATTTTGACTGATGTATCTTTATGGTAGTTTACAATGATTTCCCTTATTGCCCATATTTCTTGTACACTAATACTTAAATACAGGGACTTGGTAAGAGTCAGGTCTAACTTTCTGGTAAAAGAGGCCCTGTGTACTTCTAGGAGGCTGCCATCACAGGAACGCGAACGGCATCAGTTGTCTCACTCTTAGTAACGTTAGGATTAGTCAGGGGGTTGGCAAACGTCACCCTAATCTACGTATAACATTCTTTGTAGTCTTTTACCTATTGCATTACTCATTAAGGATTATTGCTGAAATCCATTATTTCAGTAGGGATAGCCAAAAAGTGGTTTTCCAGTTTTGTTTTTTCACTTTTTAGCTATGATTTTTCTATAAAGAGACTGCTCCCTTATCACTAACAAATACCTAATAAATGTTTGCATTTTGTCCTTTGTAAATTTTTAAAATAATATACTGATGCCTTAGCAAATTTTATAGGTGGCTAAGAATCATGGTCGTGGTTGTCTTTTTGGACAATATCATTACGAGATGACATAATTATGATTTGTATATATATGATTTATTCATGGCCATCATTATTCCTCTAACGTTCTTATTGTTGCATTTTTGACCAGTTGGAAGCACTTCTAGGTGACTCCTGTCTCCCTTTGTCATGAGGCACAAAGTTTTTGTTAGCTTTCTTGGTCTTAGCTATGACACCATGTCCCAAGATGGTCTTGTGTCTTGTGCATTTCCTATTCACACCTGGAATTAGCCGTTTCTCTGAGGAGTCTCGGTGCCTTTTAACAAGAGATGGTATTTACAGTTCATAGTCAGGATGCAAAGTCCAGATTCATCATCCAGCATGCACCTTTGTGTTGTCTTCTGTGATTCAGGACACTGTACTAGCAGTAAGAAGAAGAGCTAACATTCCTCAGATGACTTTTATATGTGTTAGGAAAATTCAAAAAACTTTACATTCAGTATCTCATTTTGTCATCATCGTACCCTATAAAAGTTGTTCTTTTATTTCTACTCTACAGCTGAGGAATGTAAGGCATGGAGAAGTCAAATATTTTGCAAACTATCCCTGTCTTCTGACTTTCCCATTAATCTCAAAGGGCTTTTATAGTCTGCTAGGAAGAACATGAAATGAATATTCCATCCTCTTTCCTGAATAGGGTCCATTGTGGCCTCCTAGTACTGAACTGGAATCATCTGGCTCCTTTGAAAGAAAGACATTACTTAATCTTTTAGTTTATTATTTAGCTCATAATAACATGACTAATACATAAACATTCTCCTCTCAAAAATTTGATTTTTCATATAAGACAACATTCCTTTACCAATGCTTAAAACTATACCAGTCTGGGTAAGGGATAAAAACTTACCTATCAGGTATAGTGTACACAACTCTGCTAAGTGGGCACACTAAAATCCCTGAATTCAGCATTATGCAATCCACTCACCCCCTTAATATTACGAAATAGAAAAACAAACAACTAAATAAACAAAACTATAAGCATCTTCCTTGTCTCTTCCGTTATATATATATACAGAGTTTTTACTATACATAGAAACGTACCCATAGAAAAGATGTAGAACCTTTTCTAGAGGTCTAGAAAATTTCGACTATTTTTTAAATGGTATCATTCTTCACATAATACTTTAAAATTTGCCTTTCCTAGATTAAAGAAAAAGAATCTTGAGGAAAAATCTATATTAGTATATATAGACTTAATTCATTTTAATTTGCTATATATAGCTCATACTATGGATAGATCACAGTTAACTTACCCATCTCCCTACTGCTAGATATTTATATTGTGTCTGATGTTCTACTTATAAATAATGCTGTTTTTATTCCTTCCTATCTACGTATAGGTTTTTTTCATTATAGTTCTTTTGGGTGTGTGTGTTTCTTTTACAATTGGACAATCTTCTTAAGATGCTGGAACTCAGGAATTATAATAGCTAATTTTGTGCAGTGACCAAAAATATCCTGTAGATTATCCTCAAAATTGGCCAAGCCATTTCTTTTGGTGAGTTCTAAAATTTAATTAATACTTGTTGTGATTTAGCCAAACATGGCACATATGCCTGGTTGGAGTTGTTGAGTCCTTGTCCTTAACTTTTGCAAAGAATTTTCGTTACTTTTTTGCCTGTTCATCCTCAAAACAACCTTTTCTCCAGTGGTGCAATGGAGGCAGAGAAGAGTGAGAGTGTTCTTAATAGACCAAGTCCCTGACTCTCTCTTCTATTATCTATCAAGAGTTCTGTCCAGTATATGATGGGGGAAGACTTTATTTGAGATGAAAAAGTGACACTTCTCTTGAGATCTGTTATTACAACTAGTCATTTGTGATCTCATAACCTGGGAAAATCTCTGAAGAGGAATAAGAGATAGTGAAGTTTCATTCACAGTTGGGTTATTCACCTAAAAGTAGTTCTTAACAGCCCAGGAAGGAGTCATAATTATGATGAGGATTTTGTTGATAGGATTATTTCTGTGGTGAGATAAGATTGCCCTGATGCCTGGCACAAGAAAACAGGAAGGCTTTATCTCTTCTTAGATCTTTAACAAAAGTGAACACAGAATGTCTACAGGGTGACTGCTGTTGGAATCAAGAATGTAAAAACCCAAATAAGGGTATAACATTTCAGTGTTTCAATCCTTTGCAAGGTCTTGATCTTGCAAAGTGAACCCTTTGTGTCACTGAGTTAGTTGCCCTTGATAAAACAGAGACACTTTGTTTTGGAACATAAGACAAGTGTTAAAGCTTTCTCGAACGTATCACGAGCAATGTTGCATAATGACTTCTTGGTGTAATTTTTACATTCTTGAAAGTCACTCTGTTTTCTTCAATTCTCCCAACATTACTGACCCAGGCATGGCAAGCGATACTGTAGATCAATGAGAGTAGATGATTTATTTTGTCATGGTTAAATCACATCCCAAATCTTCCTTCATACTCATCTGCTCCTAACTAAATGGTATGCTGCCTTCTAAATGAGGTTCTTTATGTAGACACAGATACACATTTAGACCTAAATAGAAGAGAGTCTTGGGAATTTCGAGGTGCACTGGGAAATTCCACACTGTTTATCTTTTGCTGTTTGCCTATCCGTAGGGCTGTAAGCTTACTCAGAGCTCACATAGAAGCACCCAGGTACTGTAAGTCAACCACTGGGCTTGGTCTTTGCCCACTTCTTGTTCTGTGAAGTGAAGAAGGCCTCAGATGCATTTGGCTCGGTGAGGTTCAGAAGCACTTGTATTTGCTACTTGTGTGTTAAACAAAGGCTGTTTTGTGTGCGTGTGTTCCCTATACAAGTTGAGTTCCTTGCCTGCTCTGCTTTCAGACATTAAGCCTTATTTTGATGTGTTTTTTCAACTCTGTGTTCCCCAGATGTGCTTGGTAATTAAAATCACCTGAAATACTGTGAGTTCTCTGATTAGAGAAGTTTAAGAAATGATCTTAGCCTTGTGCAGTAGGCCTGCCTCTTGCAGTTAAATTATTGAGTTCCATCAAGCACCAAGGCCCATAGTATATTCCTGCAAGTACTTGGCATTCTGCATAACTCTTGGCAGTAAATGAGGCAAAACTATAAAGAAGTTAGGGGGCAAGCATTCACTTCCTAAGGATTTTTTTTTTTTTTTTTTTACAAAACCAGGAGAGACTCAATAAGTGTTGTGAATTATAATAATATTTATTTGTCATTTCAACAATGATCTGAGTGCATACTGTGTACCAGGCATTTGTGGTAGGTGTGGGGGATGGGTATGCAGCTAAGAATGAGGCAACTAACATTGATTGAAGTGCTTATCAGGAGATGGATACCAATGTAACTGCTTCATATAACTTTCCTCCTTTAAACTTCACAACTATCCTGTGAGGTAGGTATTATCACCTTCATTTTAAATTTCAGAAACTGTTATATCAAAGTTTGACTGATTGGGTCAAGATCACAGATCTAATAACAAGGATATTCAGAATTTATCCCGGACTCTTTTCCCTGGATCTTCTGCTTATATGTCTCCTCACTTGATTCTTTTTCCTTTAAACAAAGGTTCTCAGCCCTGGTTACATCATAGAATTGTCTGGGGAGCTTTTATAAAGTAACCTTGCTGGGCTTCACCCCAAACAGATTAAAGAAGAATATTTGATGGGGCCCAGACACGTGCATTTCTAGAAAGCTCTTTGGTGATGCCAAAGTGCAGTGATGGTTAAAGGCCATTTACAGCATCATTCATTAATACCAAATAGATGTTGCTGTGGCCAGCATAGCAGTTTTTCCCAGCATTCTTCTTGGACTCTATTTGGCTGATTACATTCAAAAGATTCCACATCATTTTTCTTTCCTTTTAAACTAACTGACATTTGTCAAAATATAACAAATCCTTTTATAATCTAAAATTTTTGTCAGTGAGGGACATGATACAAGATCCATTGAACCAGGAAGTCAGAAACTTGGAGATCTATTTTCAGGAGAAGAATAATCAACAGGGAGTGATGAGGAATCTCCAGAGGTCTAAAGCACCCATGATCTTCTAGCTCTCTCTTTTACTGGTGAAACTCTGTGATTCTGAAGGTACTTTTTGTTAACCCGATGGGAGAAGAAAAATCATGGGACGTATGTGGTACTTGAAAGTTTCCTTCCTCTGTGGTAAACACAGGTCACAAATAAATCAACTTACTTTATTCCAAACCCAAGTCAAAGAAAAAATAAAAGCTGAATAATTTCTATCTTGCTAATGTAAATGTACTACTATATGTATTTTAAAGTTTCTTTTGAATGTTCTAAGAAAAAAAGAGTACTCTTAAATTAAAAGTAGAAGAATAGATTCTCTAAATTTCTTTCAGCTGCTTGTAAACCTTTTAAACTACTCAAGCAATGCATATGTATATACTGCCATATACCTTTAAGAATTCTGCATTTCAGGCTTTTAACACTTCATTGAACAACTGCTATGTGGTCAGTAATACTTTGGCTTTGTAAAGATGGTAGTCTAATTACTGATTGACTAATTAAATCTGTTTTTGCCTTTTTGTTCAACCAGTGAGTTTGACTGATGTGTTAGATAGATTCTTCTCAAAACATCTATGTTAAATATTAATAGTAAATGGTTGGGTGAAGTAATCCCAAAGTTGTGGTCCATAAAATTTCTAGAAAGAGGAAGACAGGGAAAGTAAATTTGGGGTTGCTATATTTTGACAACTTTGAGGCATTTCTATGAGAAGGAAAAAAGTCAAAAGTTATCAGGGGAGGGAAAATTTTAAACCAGTGGGTCTTTAGACAGATAAAGAAAGAGCAAAGCCCTCTACCCCACTATCATAGCTAACTGAAGGTGAGTATTATATCTCTGTATTTTAAAAGTCAGACATCAAGGCTGAGAAAACATCACAAATTTCCACTTGGGTTGATAAGGAGTCATTTTATGACTATTAGTAGACAGATCATGAAAAGAAGTAAACAGAGAAAAGCAAAGAAAAAGGAAAACATGAAAAATGGCCTCCTTTTTTACATTTTCACATAGGTGATCTCCATACCAGGAGATGAACTTGAACTTGGTTGGGCGGGAGACGGACCTGGTTGGGCGGGAGACTGGAGCCCCTCAGAGAATTTGGGATTCTTCCATTTTTACTGGGAGGGTTGGCAGGTATAACATGTGTTGTCATGTGAGTCCATGAGAGCCTCTGGGGTTCTAACTCCCCACCTCCCCGTGTGGTGGAGAGGCAGCTGCTCACTCTGAAGCACTCGACTGATTTCTGTCTGTGGCTTACCCATGAACAGTGGCTTGGAAGTGTCAAAGCATGAGAGCATGCGGTTGAACAGCATGTGCTGCCGTCATCTCCTAATGGGTCTGCATGGGAGAACCCGTGGGCTGGCTGCCTTTGAGCTCAGGCATTTCCTTCTTTACCTACAGAACTCCCTGAAGGCTTCAAATCGGAAGAAGAAGAGAACAAGCTTTAAAAGAAAAGTCAGTAAAAGAGGAACGGAAGTAAGTGTTTCAGATTTTCTTTCCATGGCCTACTCTGTCCCACATAATCTGGCCCCAGCTTAGTCAGAAAGCTCTATCTCCTATCCCTCTGTTTTCCTTTACTACACTCTAACTTCACTGGAACTCTTACTGTTCCTTAAAACAAAACAAAATAAACAAACTTCCAAAACTCTAACCTCTCTACTTGGTGGGAAATGTTATCCCAAAGATGATGATGATGATGAAGATGAATGCTAACATTTCTGGAATGTTTAGAATACACACTAAGAGTGAAAGCATGGCCTAATTCTTGGAAGCAAATTATAATTTGAGATAGTTTGTGCCAAGTTTTACATAGAAAGGCCTACTGAGAATCAGCCCTGTGAGACAAGTCGGAGGGTTTTTTAGGTGGTGGTAACAGTGGTGGTCTCCCATTTCCTTTGCCTTGGGGCTGCCTCCCAAGCCGTGGATGTGTTGTCCTAACAGTGCTGCTTGCTTCTTTCAGCAGGAAAACAAAGGTCGTCCTTTTGTGATAAAACCTATCTCTTCTCCTCTCATGAAACCCTTGCTTGTATTTGTGAACCCTAAGAGTGGAGGTAACCAGGTGAGTCGGTTTTCATAAGTTTAACTCAGAAGTTTCAATGATTTCTTGAAACACAATTCCAAATGCCAATTAAAGTAGCACCATCATGACCCCTAGCATTGGAAGACAACTACTTGCTCAAGGACAAGGTTATTGTTGCTCCGTTAGGGGACAGTCTCACACATTACAGGACTAGGCAAAACCTACAGGTTCTGTGATTTATCCTTCCACTTCCACATAAAACAGAGGCACTGCAAAAACCCGACTACTGACATTTGCCTTACGGATTTTCAAGAGAGATCTTTCCAGAATTTCTCTTAGTACATTTCAGGGTTTCTCAATTCTTATAGTTAGGAAGACCTTTACAAATGTATCTTTATTTTTTCCTATTGCATTTTAGATGCCAACTACCTTTGGTCCCTGTCCTTAGGGAAAAGAGAGAACAGAGACTCATCAGTCATGATAATTGCTAACAAATACCACCATTGCCATACAAGTATCATCTTCTAAAGTTTCCTATAAGTCCTTGCCCAAATATTACACTATAGTTATTATTCATCTCACTTAAGAATAAACAGATAAGTTAGAAAAGTTAGGTTTAATGGCACACTGCTCCTTAGAGGACAGAATTTGTTCTAGAATCCCCATCTTTGTCTCCCTTCTTTCAATCTCCTTCCCACTCCCTGCACCTTCTTATCCATACTCTTCTGTGGACTTTGATCTTCTGTGGTTTTTATGTGAGTTTGGATGAGACAATACTTTGTCTATTAAGTGTACATTTTACAATTTGAGACAAGATTCCTTGAAGTTTCACAACGAACAACTGGATATTTGAAACTCTACAGTCACCAGGTATCAAGACAGGAGTCATATAAATAGGCCTGACAACAATTGTCCAAAATGATGCTCTTATAGCTAAAGAGAAAAGGCATCGTCCAGAATGTATCATTACAATAAAGCTGCTCTTATGGGGGATGATGATTTAAAGGAACTATTCTTCCTTGTTTTCTTTTTCTTCAAAATTCTTGATAACTTGCTGTGTTAGAAATCTGTATTAACAATCTAGAGAACAAAGGAAAGAAACGCGTGGTGAGTGAAGAATCCATTTCTTTTCAATGTCCTGCATTTCTAAGTTGTTGAGTGATGATCTTTATATTGTAACGATGATGATCCCCAGACTGTCACTGGAGGAGGACCTATGCATGGGTTTCTTTGGAGTGAAGTTTACTTTGCACTGAACCACATTTACTCTCTTGGGCTGCATCCCTCGAACCTATCAAGGCTTCGGGATGTGTTTGGGAGCCATGGAACAGAGTCAAGGAAACATTCTGGGTTCCATGATTTCAGTCACCTGAGCACCATGTACTAATAACAAATAAATTTTATCTTGAAAGTCCACATATTCTTCTGAGCAAAGTATCACAAGAATGGTGGAAAAAGTATCCAATGTACACACCCCTATTATGAAACTAATTTATACCTTTTATATGAAAGCTATAAACAAATAGCCTAAGAATATGGGGAGGGAGGAGGGAAAAGGGGGGGAATGGGTGGAGGGAGGGGGTTTGGAGGGATTACTTCTGAGGTTTATCTTATAGGGGTACAGGTGAATCTTTCTAAGAGTAGAATGTGAACGTTTTAAAGCAATAACAGAAAATGACATGAAGGCTGTGTTACCAGTTTGATGGAAGTATTTCAGATTGCATGTGAAAACCCCACACTGTACCCCAGAAGTGCATTAATGTACATAGTTACCATTCAATAAAAAAAAAAAGCAGAAAACAAAGGAAAAAAAAAGAAAGTCCACATATTCAATGCATTTATTAAATCATGATAAACTTTCCCCCCTAGGGCACACAGAAGCTTGTAAGCTCTCTCTGCCTTTAAGGAGCTGACAATCCAGTTAAGATCTAGCCTGTTCTTGCTCCAATCTTTGTATAAATTGTTAATGACAGGGACTTCAGAAGTTATATGTTGTTGTCTATTGCACTAAATAGAAAACAGGTCAAGGAAACTTAAGCGATAATTCTAAGGACATCTTCTTAATGACATAAAAAGGGGAAATGGAAAAAGAAGGATCATTAGCTGCATGTGAGTTCTAAATCGAGTGGCTTAGGCTGCAAGTGCTGTGGGATTTCAGAGGCCAATAGTGACTTGGGGTAGTAAGGAAATGATGTCACAGAGTGGCTGAGGTGGCTGAAATTGAAGATAGACACTATTCATGTGTCAGAGGAGGTAACACTGGAGGAATGTCTGTTTCCTTCTTTCTACCAGGGAAAACTCTTGTTCATCCTTCAAGGCTTAGTAGCACCTTTCTGGTGCATCAGCCTGGCCACCATGCTTCTAAGCCCTCGGTACACACTTGCGTTATGTGAACTGCAGGATTACAGCTGGTATGTGTCTGCGCTCTTAGCATATAGGTGCACCTGGGAATCTGTGATTTCTAGGACTTGGCATGTAGTTAAATAATTGTGGAATAAATTGTATGCATAGAAGAATAGGTCTGTTATGCAAATTACTCATTTTGAGGACAATACAGTGAGTGGAGCACCCTATTAGGCTATTGGAAATGTGAGTAGATATAGACTAGAATGATCCTATGGAATAAAGTCTTAAAACAAGAGTGTCCAATCTGTGGCCTGTGAGTTTCCACTATACTTCATCTTAGCCAAAAGGCCAAGAAGTGATGGCCTGTGAGTCTCATGCAGATTATTTGAGGCCTGTTTTGCTTATGTCATTCAGATATTGTGGAAATCATGCACTCAGCTTTCATTAGTCTATTTGGTTTTGATATGTGGCCCAAGACAACTCTTTTTCTTCCAATATATGGTAGGAATAAAAGGTCGACTTAAAATCTTTGGATGTCTAAGGTTGAGGATCTTGTGTTTGTGCAATGGAAACTAGGCCTTTGCTATTTAAAGTGTTTCAGTTTTAAAAACCATTTGGCTTATGAAGAGAGGAGTAATATGAGTGAATTTAATGTGAATGTGATTTGCTTGGGGATCCTGTTAAAATGCAGATTCTGCATCAGTAAGTTGGGGGTGGCCCTGAGATGCTATATTTCTAACAGGCTTGCAGGTGATGCTTTACTGCTGCTCAAAGGACCACACTGATTAGCAAGGGCTGACTGTGATCAACAGAGAAATGTTTTTTTGTTTCTTAAATCCTGAGTTTTGTCTTCTAATACTTCACTTGTTCCACTCATCTGCTTTTAGTTATAAAGCACTCCCATTTCTTTCCCTCTTTGAAACTTAGGCTTTAAACTTTTTTTTTTTTTTTTGGAAACTTCCTTAGGCTCCTGTTCTTTAAAATTATTAAGCAATATCGCCATCTGTCGACAAGAAAAGTAGCTGTCACTATTTTCTTCCTATTTTATGTGGAAGGAAAATTGTTCACATTTTGAATATATTTACTGGGATGAACATATACAAAAAATACTTCTGTGTATCCTTTTAACCGAGCCTTCATTTTAAAATGTACTTTTTTAAATTAATAAATTTTTATATAATATTTGTACATATTTATGGGGTACATGCGTTGTTTTTTTTTTTTTTTTTGAGACAGTTTCACTCTCCCTGAGTAGAGTGCTGTGTGCTCCCTCATAGCAACCTCCAACTCTCTGGCTTAAGTGACTGTTTTGCCTCAGCCTCCTCACAAGCTGGGACTATGGGCACCTGCCATAATGCCCCACTTTTTTTTTTTTTTTGCAGTTGTCATTGCTGTTTTTTTTTAGGCGGCCTGGGGCTGAGTTTGAACCCTCCACCCTCAGTATATGGGGCCGGCACCTTACCCACTGAGCCACAGGTGCTGCCCACATGTGATATTTTTATACACATATAATGTGTAAAGTTCAAACCAAGGTTTTTGGGCTATCTGTCAACTCAAGCATTTATCATCTCCTTGTGGTGGGAACAATTTCAAATCTTCCCTCCCTTCTAGCTAGTTTGAGATGTGGAATATACTGTTGTTAACTATTGTCAACATACTATTTAATGCTAGGACATCTTTCTTCTGTCTACCTATGAGTATGTACCCATTAACTAAACTCCTTTTGTCACTCCCATGGATCTACAGCCCTCCCAGACTCTGGTAACTATATACGCTGTACCTTTATGAGATCAACTTTTTTAGCTCCCATCTATGAGTAAGAATATGTAATATTTGTCTTTCTGTGCCTGGCTTATTTCATTTAACATAATGACCTCCGGTTCTATCCATGTTGCTGCAAATGTGAGGGTCTCATTCTATTTTATTGCCAAATAGTATTCTATTGCATATGTATACAGGTTATTTATCTATGGATGGATACTTAGGTTGTAAAATCTCTTCTTTTAAACTTGCAATAATTATCTCTTTGTTTTTCCAACACTCTTGAGGTAGAGATGACACTGGCTGTTTGCAAAGCTTTAGAGGTTGGTAGTGCTGCTGTGATTATTTGGGTCTGCTTTCTTTGAGGAATTAGGCATGGGAATCAGGGACCAACATTTCAGCTTTGAGCATCTCCTTCTGTGGAAAGAGGGTGAGTGGAAGACAAGGTTTATCCTGACACCATCCCTTCCTCTGTTAGGGAAACTTTTGAGGGCTAGAGAAATAGGCCCCTCCCTTACACTTCTATACACGTTGACTTCACAACCTATTTCTTTTTTCTTGATGGCTCAAACTCACTAGCATCTTCCTGAGTCTTGTAACTCTTCTGGTATCTCACAATGTTTTCCGCTTTCACATTCTCTCTCCCCTGTGCTCTCGAATGACTTTCTCTTCTAGTGACTTAGATTTTACAACTTTAGGGCTAACTGGATGTTCCGACCACTAAAATGATTCCTGAGAGTTGAAGGTTCTGGAGCCTGGCTCCTCTCACTGCTCAATGTGGGATCTCAGGGTAGAAGTGTGGCTGGATCCTTGCATCAGAGCTCCCGGGGTCCTGTCAGTAGAATGATCTAGAAAAGGGGTGTCTGGTCTGTGGACAGACTCATGCTGACAGTTTGTGACACTGAGAACAGGCTTTCCCAGACCAGGGCCACCCCTCCAAAATCAGGGGCCCGTCATACCAAGGTGGGGACAAGGGGAAGACAAAAAGAGTAAACAGCTTCAAATGAAGAAATGGAGTCTCCAATGTTTCCACATACTTGAACAAACAACCTTAATGAAGAAGTGATATATTTGCCATGCTGGAGACTTTTCAACCCAGGGATAAATCAAGAATCATCATGTTTAGATAAAAATTCAGGAGTCCTCTAACATTTGGAGTAGGCAGGAAAGAGGATGGAGGTACAGACTGTAAGTAGATGAGGGTGCGTGTCAAAGCCACTCTCAAGATCTTCTTGTCCAGCTGCCTCAACAGATGGAATTAAAACAACCACATGATGGATCTCTGGAAAGTCCTGTTTCCCAAATTATAGCACTGGTAGGAGGTTGAGTGGCTTCGACCTAAACCAGCTCCTTTGATAGGGCTGGTTCCTTAGTCTGTAGGCAGAGTAACATTATCTGATGTTACTAAGAACATCAGTTTGAAAAAAGAAGTCAAACTTACTCTCCTAATTGAAACATTTCAGTGATTCCTCATGTCCTGCAAAGTAAGGCCCACTCTCCTCAGTGGATATGACTTAGTTTACAGCTCACCTCAGCCATTTATTTTCTTTTCTACCGTTCCCTGCCTCATGGTTCAGAAAACTGATTGGAAGGCAGCTTTTCCCTGGTATGTCTCTGGTTTCACATCTGTTATGCCTTTACCCTGAATCAACTTCTTTACCTTCCTGTGGCAAGAGATGGTTAACTTGACCCATCTTTTGAGACATAGATCAGATATCATTCTTAGGGGGCCTTCATCTAATCTCCAGATGTGGGCATAATTAGAGTATCTTGCTGGGCGCCTATGCTTCACAGCAGACATCTCTATCAGAGCACTGACCATCTCTATCAGAGCTAATTTATTCCTTATTGGTCTCCCTCCAGCAGATTCTGAACTCCTGCCTGCACATGTGGGAGCAGAATAGGAACCTGATACGTATTTATTGAATAAATCAGGTATTCATTTGGGATTGTTTGGAACCAGTTGGAAATAATTATTTCTTAAACTTTTACTCCCATTAACTTGTTTTCCTCAGGCCTTTCTTATTATCTGGCAAGCTGTTCTTCCCATAATCTAGATAATGCTGGCATAATATGAACCAAAATTTAGTAACATAGCAGAATGTTTCAGCCTACACTAGAGTCTGAATGCTTTGATGAAGATTGATGAGCCATCTGACCTGACCCATTCTTAATTGCCTCTTTATCCCCCTAAATCATTATAATTCTGTTTCCCTTTATGAATAATGCATAGAACTTCCTCTTGAGTGCAAGATCACTTCTGTTTTATTCATCTCTCTACTCCCTCCTAAAACTGTACCTGGCACAAAGCAGGTGAATTAATGAATCTTGCTAATTTCCCTCTAGAATTATCTGCCTGTTTTCTGGGAAGTTGCATTTTACTGTTACATCTTCTCCCTAATACTTAGAACTATAAAGAATAATTTTTTTTTTTTTTTACCTCTTAGTGATATTCAATCTCATCATATCTAAAGAAGTTCTGTGGTTGGGGAGGTGTGACAGCAACAACAGCACGCATGTCTTGTGATTGATGTGGAAGCTATTTTTTTCATCTAGTGAAAACTAGACTCTTGCACAAAAGTTCTGGCTTTTGTGTTTGGCCTACAGCATGTGATTGATACCTATCAGAGTGTGGGGGGTTTGTTAGTGAGTGACAGATGTGTAAAGGATTGGGTAGATTTAATCCTGCCATTGAGAAAGAAACAAATTACCCTTCCCTGGTGAATTAGTATTTGTCAACTCATTCAGTTCTATTTAATAAATTGCCTCTATTAAAGCTTAAAGGAGCTTAACAGAGAGGTGGCAGCAGAGTTAACAGAACTCAGCAAATACGTGAATTAGACCTTTTTCTCTCCACCTACTAGGATTGATTTTAAAAATGCTTTCATTCAACACTTGTCATTTTTGCTAATAAATGTATTTTGGAAAGAAAAATACTTTTTAAAAGAAATAATTATATCATGCCTGAATGTCAGCTCTGATAGGGTAGCCATGCCCACCTGTGCAAGTTATTCCTCCAGCCTGCAATGGAAGTGGCGCCTCTCACAGGTGTGCCGCATACAGCTTACCAGGCTTACTTAACCCCCTTTCTCAAAAAGATCAATTGAGATTATTAGGTATTCCGATGAACAGAAATCGAGAACCAAAACCGTGTGGCCACTTCAAATCTTTTAGGGAAGTTGCAGGTAAGAAAAACAACCTCTTAAGGCAGCGGTTCTCAACCTGTGGGTCGCGACCCCTTTGGGGGTCCAATGACCCTTTCACAGGGGTCGCCTAAATACATCCTGCATATAAGATATTTATATTATGATTCACAACAGTAGAAAAATTATAATTTTGAAGTAGCAAGGAAAATAATTTTATGGTTGGGGGTCACCACAATATGTATTAAAGGTTCACAGCATTAGAAAGGTTGAGAATCACTGTCTTAAGGCTTTTTTTATTTTTTGAAAGATGTTAATTACCTAGTATTATTTGCACTGTAACAGGAGAAGCTGAAATTGAGATGTACACTCTACCAAAGCAAAGGTGGAAAAGAGTACTTAGCATCAACCATTCAAACTGCCTTAGGAATCGAAAGCTGAACAATTCGTTTTTTGGCAAGTCAGTTGGAAATGTTTTATAAATTGGTTGGTTATTTAAATGACTCTTATGTTACCTGTTAAATGTAAAATTATTTGTGATAATACAGAGCACATTTGATAACAAGGCCCAGTGTAAGAAGAAAGAAAATTATCCAGCATTTAGTTAGCATATGTATCTGAACCTAAATTTGATAAAAAGCAAAATATGTTATTCGGTAAAACTGAAGGCTTAGTTGTAATAATTAAGGATATAATGTTATTTCTAAAATTATAGGAAGCACATGATAAGGCAGAACTTTTAAATTATAGGTTTCGATGATCCGTGAAACAAAAGACCTGCATTGGCCTCTGTAACAACTGGCATAACAATGTGATAATTACAAACTACACTTCGTGTTCACACCCTCAAGGGTAATTTAATGAGCAGATTAGCAAGGAGGAAAAGAGGAAAGACTAACATTTATAGAGGTCTGCTCTGTGCCACAACTGTGCTGTCACTGATTTATTTAGTTCTCATAATCACACTACAAGACAGGCATGCCTTCCCTTTTATACACCGTATTCCTGCAAAATCATAAATGCTCATCATTACCCAGCTCAAACACCCAAGTTAGTTCTGAGTCCAACCTCATGCTATTTCTGCTATACTAGGATGCCTCTTAAATACAGCATATTAAATCTACAAACTTAGAAATATTTAAGGAAAAAGCAATCATGATATCTGCTAAAGGAACAATATTATAAGTGACGAACTTTGCTCAACCGATCATAGTATTATGTGCTATAATTGATCCTGCTCAATTTTGAAGCTCTTCTGGTACTGTCAAATAAAAAGATCCCTTCTTTCTTGTTTGTTCAATCCACACTAAGAAGTGATCTCTACAGCTACCTTGTATCTGCCATAATGATCATCTCTATAAATGTCACAGATAGTTAAAATACTCCAAGATTGCTCGTGTGAGAGAGAAGTGTTTGGCTTAAACAAGTCAATATAGACGTGGAGATTGAAAATGTCAAAGTGACCTACTGAGAGAAGTTATGTGTACATAATGACTGGGAGCCTGTGATACTTCTGTTTCATTTACAAAAAATATTTTATTAAAATGATACTTAGCTAATATTGTCCATATCTCATATTTTGTAGAGACAATAATTATCTGCACAATAAAGTGAAAATTAATGTTCAATGACATAGGTGAATAATGCCTTCCTGTGGATTATTATACTTTAAGTAGTGATGGTAAAACCAATAGAGACATTATTCATTAATCACTTATTTCATGTCAAACACTGTGATGTGTTCCTCAAACGTTATTGCTTTTTTTTTTTTTTTTTTTTTTTTTTTTGAGACAGAGCCTCAAGCTGTCCCCCTGGGTAGAGTGCCCTGGCATTACAGCTCACAGCAACCTCCAACTCCTGGGCTCAAGCGAGTCTCCTGCCTCCGCCTCCCAAGTAGCTGGGACCACAGGCGCCTGCCACAACGCCCGGCTATCTTTTGGTTGCAGCCGTCATTGTTGTTTGGCAGGTCCAGGCTGGGGATTCGAACCCGCCACCTTAGGTGCACGTGGCTGGCGCCTTAGCCGGTTGAGCTATAGGCGCCGAGCCAAACGTTATTGCTTTTAATCCTTGCAACAAATCTTTGAATTGGGCATTCTTGTTTTCATACAAAGGTAAAGGTGGGTGGGGGGAATGAGCTTAAATGAAATTAAGAATCTGGCCCAGAGTTATCCAAGTTAGACAAACATTTAACCCAGACACTCACCCTATGTATGTCTATAACCAAAGCCTATGCTTTTTAATTACTTTTTTATACTGTTTATAATTAGGTACTATTTTAGAGAAAAGGATTGTTTGTTTATTTAGCAACAGGGTCTCACTCTGTCACCCAGGCTGCAGATTTTTGATTTTTAAATGAGTAGTTATTACTGGGAAATTTCTTCCTCTTATTGCCATTGTCTTTTCACAGGGAACCAAAGTCCTGCAGATGTTCATGTGGTACCTGAATCCCCGGCAAGTCTTTGATCTTTCTCAGGAAGGGCCAAAAGATGCGTAAGTCTGGAGAGACCCTCCATGGTCCATATGTGTTTTAGGCAAGTGAAAAGAACTTTTCTGCCTTAGGGTCCAGTTTCATTATTGATTCCTTTGCAAAGTTTTTCTGCCCATCTCTCATGTACATTCTCACCTGTACTCTCCTTTTTTAAAAATGTCATCTGATGTTCCCTTCTGCTCTTCACTGGATGAGTCCTCTCCAAAACACTTATCAGTTGAACACTCAGCGAACACTTCTGGTGTGTTTGCTGCTTACGTAGATGCAACTGTAGATTATTCACAGCAGGACTGTGAATTGAGAACAGACGCATTGGTTTTCTATTTGTGCACGCACAACTTTGGAGATACACACTAGCAGGTGTGTGAAGTGTATCCCTATAGAGGGTGGCCATATTTGCTTGTGAACATTTGAGTTTGAAGGTTATGTGCATGTGTGTCAAATATACTGATTGATTGATTATATCTGTGGACTCCAGATCAGTGTGGGAGGAGACATTTTAATTCCTGCTAATCCCTTTTCTGAGCTCAGAAATCTTATTCTCTGTCTTTGTTACGAGTGTTGAAAATAAGGTCTAGAGGTAGGTGACCCATACCCTGTTTCTTCCCTTTGGTGGAGGGGTGTGTAGTAAAACGTGCAGAGATCCGTCTACTGTTGTCTGGCTCCCTGTTTTAAACTCAGATAGTTCAGATGCTATCTGATAAGCATTAGAATATAAGGGATACCAATTATTTTTTAATAAGTAACAACAGCAGAGGCAAAGGAATGTCAACTCAGATAAATTCTGAAGAAGCATTCTTACATAAAATGAATAACTCACGTATTTTAAGCATGCAGGAGAATGGGATATATGAAAATTCGTATCAGTATTCTCTGAATCTATGACTTCCTTTGCCACTAGAGTTTGCTGTAAGACTTCTCTCTCTATTTTTTTTTTCTGTATTTGTACTAAGGCAAATCTCCCTGGGCTTGTGCCCTTTTAGATGCTTCATTTTCTTAAGATTTTATCAGGTTACCTAGACTTTAGGTAGAGACTTCATAGGTTACCATAAAGGACATGGCAGCATAGGAAATATTTTCAGAAAAAAAACCCAGATTATTTGATTTAAATAGAGGATGTTTTCTGGAAGAGCCTTTGAAAACTTCATTCAAGCAAAAGAGCTAGCAGAGGTCAGTGTTACTGCATTTTCTTGAGTTCCAACAGGAAAGATAAAATGACCTAAATTCAAGCAGGCAAATTTGAAATTACAAAAAAAAAAAAAAAGTCCAATGGCTTGGTGCCCATAGCACAGTGGTTACGGTGCCGGCCATATACACTGAGGCTGGTGGGTTCTGGTGGTTTCAAGCCTGGCCCGAGCCTGTTAAACAACAATGACAACTGCAATTAGAAAATAGTTGGGTGTTGTGGCAGGTGCCTGTAGTCCCAGCTACTTGGGAGGCCGAGGCAAGAGAATCACTTAAGCCCAAGAGTTTGAGGGTGCTGTGAGCTGTGATGCCACAGCACTCTACCCAGGGTGACATAGTAAGACTCTGTCTCAAAAAAAAAAAATCCATCAGTGTTCCCACTTTGGGCTGGAAGTGTAAGTAGGATTGTGAGTGAGTGAGGGAAAAAGAGACTTGATGACTTTGTAGGTGTGGTGATGGTGATGGTGGAGAGCCCTCCCCATTACTAAGGAAAAGATCTCCCAGGGTTTAAGAGTGGAGCATATATATTTCAAAAAATAAAAAGATCCAGGAAAAGCGAATAAAATATAAGGAGGAAACATATAAGGACTATTGATTATCAATTAATGATGGTTTACTTTGAGAAAGGAGAGGGGGAAAGAAAAAGAAGGAAGTCAAAAGTAATGAGGAAAATCATGTATAGTGACACGGTAATAGAAATTCTGATAAATAAAACTCTAGGGCATCCTAAAATCCCTCAACTTCCAGTGTTGGCCACTTAAAATAATGGCTTTCCCTCCCTGAGATTCCACTGTTAAAATCATGCCTCTTAACTTACATGAGAGTTACTTCTGCTGGGATTGCCATCCTCATGATTATACATTTTCTCCAGTGGATCCCACCCCCACCCCCAATCCTGTGTTTTTTCTTACTTTTCGCCAGCAATGTGTTCTTGTGTTTACTTTTTCTTCTATTTCCTTTGCAGGCTTGAGTTATATAGAAAAGTACCAAATCTGCGAATTCTTGCCTGTGGTGGGGATGGAACGGTAGGTCCCTGAAAGAGAATCCAGTTCTCTCCCTATTTCTTATTGTTTTCCTGGTGATAGTTCTCTTTCTTCGTTCCCACAGTTCCCTGAGATACTTCTCTCTCTCACATGAATCAGAGCCTGTGATTCCACTGGGCTCAGGGGGACTTTGATATTGTCCTCGTGGATACAGACTTGATCTTGCTAAAGTATGCTCCACTCCCTCCACTATATTCTATCCTTTCCTATTCCACAGGTGAGGTAAGGATGTGGTCAGATCATTAAAGCACAGATTACAGATGGCCAAATTCTTTCAAAAATATAAACGGGCCTATTTCTATTCTTAATAATTGATCACAATCCATAGGGAGAAATATGTGTACACAATTAAATTATTGCCTTGTTTTTCTAGTGGAACTAAAACTCTGAATATTGACTAACAACATTAGTTCACGTTATTAATTATTACATTATTGGTTCCATTTATATGTATTTTTCAAGAGATGGTGGAATTGGGCTGATGTTTAATATCATGAACATATTTTCCCATGTTTGTTATTGTTCATCCATTTCTCCGTTTGGCCTTTACTTATACTGATATATTTAGCATAAGTAAAGAATGAAGAATTGTGACATTTAGATGGCATTGTCCCACAGTGTCTTTTTCTTCTGGACTTGGAGTCTAACCCTGCAGGATCTAGGGTTGCAATACAAAATCTCTCTGGCTTTTCTCTAATATCTTTCATTAGAATGTTTTATTCCTAGAGGTGGCACCAAATTTTATCTCCCACAGCACATAAACACTATTCATAGGATTGGATGCACGTTATATACTAATATGCACAACTGGAGTAAAGTAGAACAGTGATTCCAGTGGTCCCTCAGATACTCTGTGGGGAGAGAAAACATTTCTCATTTGGGGAAATAGTGCTTACCATTCTTCAAGAGTCATAATCCACATTACTAGCCTATAAAGTTCATTATAAAATCTTATAGCAAAAAAGACAAATTTATTTAATCTGGTTTAACCCAGTTTTCTTCAAAATGATTTGGCCATGGGATTTCCCCCCACTATACCAATTAAATTTTAATTGATTATAGTATTCTAGGAAGATGTATTTAGGGATATGCTACTGTGGCATTTCACCAACTTCCTTCAGTAAGACTTACATCCTCTGTGAACAGGTCCACCATGTACTTCCAGATCAGTTACCGTTAATGGGAGGATTCACGCAATGTGACTCTTTACTATCCTACTTAGCTTCCTTATTTTAGAATTTAATTGCTTTCCCCTGTGACTTCAACATCCCACTCACATCTTTGATTCTTCTTTAAACCTCAGTGACAGAAACAGACAAGTTGAGGATATAGTTCCTCCTTGTTCGTAACCCACATTCATATCAGCTACCCATGACATCCCCAAACCTTGGACTTTTTTGTTGCAGTGGGTACTCCACTTCCACAATCTCCCCATCTCTGCTGAACCCCCCACCCCCCGCTTACACCTCTCCCTTAACTTCTCTTCTTCTCCTCATTCTCACTTATTTTCCCTCCTTTACTCAGCACGTATGTGTGGGAAGCACTGTGCTAGGCGAGGTAGTATTGAGGCATTTTCTGCAATTAGGTAAGTATCTGAAAACACAGGACAAAGCATAAAGATACAGAGGGAAGGGAGCCAAGTCCACACACTTGTGAAACACGTAATTATGGAGTCTGAGCCAAAGTCCAAAAGGAAAATGAAAAGATAGGCGAATAGAAGGCCAGCACATAGTCCGTGCTGTCAAGTACAGAAACCAAAAATGTTTCAAGAAAGAGGCAGTGGTTAAATGTAATTTTTAAGGAGAAATGAAAAATTACCATTGAATTTGGAAACTGTGAAGTAATTAGTGGTGTCAAGGAGGCAGTTTCAATAGCGCGTCCGGATCAAAACCCAGAATGATGAGTACGTGAAACTTAGTACAGTCCTAATAAACTCCTGCTGGCCTGATCCAATTACAGTGCTGGACGTCTCTGAACTCTGATATCTTCGTCACCCTCCTTGACATACAGACTGTCTACTTCTCCTACTCTTCTTATCCAGTCTTTTCTAGCATCTCTTCATTAAATATATCATAATTGATGAGTACTCTACAAAGCTAAATCGTTCTTTTGTGTGCTAGGTACTTTTTCCTCGTAGGGACCTTATCTAAATGTCTAACTTCCATTTTTAACACTCTTCCATGTAACTCACAGATCTACTAGTAATTTACACTTGGTTGTCCCAGGGCCACTCGGATTAGGCATACCTAAAGTAAAAGTAGTATATTAACTCTGGAGAGTTAGGAGTTGGTGGTGCACATCTAAAATAAAAATAGCACATTAACTCTGGAGAGTTCAGAGTTGGTAGTGCATATTTTTTAAAACAATTCAAATTATAATGAGGGTACATGTGATTAGGTTACATAGGTTGCATTAGTGAGGTGAAGTCTGAGTTGTAGCTGTGTCCTTCCCCCAGGAAGTGTGCCTTTACCCGGGCCGTGGGCCTGTTGGGTGGGAGCTCACCCAACTCCTTCCCCCTTCTCCCCTACTTGAATATAACTGAGTTTTTCTCCCACATGAGCCTGTAGTTGTTAGTCTGCTAGTTTCAATTTAATGCTGAGTACATATGACATTTGTTTTTCCATTTTTCTGATACTTTGCTTAAGAGAATGTTCTCTGAATCCATTCAGGTTGTTATAAAAGATGCAAAAGTCTCTGTCTTTTTTATGGCTGAATAGTATTCCATGGATATATATGCCACAGTTTATTAACATGTTCTTGTGTTGAAGGACACTTGGGTTGTTTCCACATCTTTGCAGTTGTGAATTGAGCTGCTATAAACATTTGTGTGCCAATGCCCTTGGGTAAAATGTCTTTTTTTTCTTTTGGGTAGATACCTAGTAATGGGATGGAAGCATCAAATAGTAGGTCTACTTTTCATTCTTTGAATAATTATCATACTTCTCTCCATAGAGACCAGTTTCAGTCCAACCAGCAGTGTGGGGTGATTCCTCCTCTCTTCACCCATGCCAGCATCTGTGGCTTTGGGACTTTGTGATGTGAGCCATTCTCACAGGATTTAGGTGATATTTCAAAGTGTTTTTGTTTGCATTTCTCTGATAATTAGAGGTTATGAACATTTCTCATGTGTTTGCTGGCCATTCATCGGTCCTCCTGAGAACAGTTTCTGTTTGTGTCATTTGCCCAGTTTTTAATGGGGCTGTTTGTTTTCTTCTTGTTGATTTGCTTGAGTTCTTTGCAGATTCTATTAGCCCTTTGTTGGATTAATAGCATGAAAATATCTTCTCCTATTCTGAAGTTAGTTTCTTTGCTTTGTTGATTGTGTCTTTAGCTGTGCAAAACTTTTAAATTTTGCTGCCATTGCTAGTGGGGTCTTCTTCATAAAATCTTTCCCTAGACCAATAAAATTTTCCCATAGTCTTCTAGAGTTTTTCTAGTTTCATGCTTAGATTTGAATCTTTTATTCATCATAAGTTAATTTTTATAAGTGATGAGAAGTGCAGATCTAGTTTCAGTCTCTAGCTGGTTCTCTCAGCACCATTTATTAAGTAGGGATTCTTTTCCCTGGTTTATGCTTTTGTTTGTTTTATCAACAATAGATTTCTATATGAGGCTGGTTTCATCTCTAGGTTCTCTATTCTGTTCCCTAGGTCTATGTTTCTATTTTTATGCCAATACCATGCTGTTTAGATCACTATCAACTTGTGTAATGTGAAGTCTGGTAATAGTATAATGTGAAGTCTGATAAAGGGAGGTCTCCAGACTACTTATTTCATAGAATTGTATTAGCTATTCAGATTTTTTCTGATTTTATACAAAATTTAGAATTACTTTTTTCAAGATCTCAAAGTATGATGTCGGTTTTTTAATGAGCATTGGATTAAATCTATAGATTGTTTTGGGTAGTATAGACATTTTAATAATATTAATTCTTCCAAGCCCTGAACATGATACGATCTTCCATCTGTTACCTTCCTTTGCTGTTTCTTTCCTCAGTGTTTCATAGTTCTCTCTGTAGAGATGCTTCACATCCTTTGTTAAACATATTCCAAAGTATTTCACTTTCTTTGATTCTACTGTGAAGGGTATTGTATACTTGACTTGATTCTCAGCTTGACTGTTGGTGTGCATGCAATTTGTATACATTGATTTTATATTCTGAGACATTGCTGTATTCTTCTTCTTTTTTTTTTTATTAAATCATAGCTGTGTACATTAATGCAATCATGGGGTACAATGCGCTGGCTTACTATTTGAAATATTTTCATCAAACTGGTTAACATAGCCTTTATGGCATTTTCTTAGTTATTGTGTTAAGACATTTATATTCTACATTTAGTAAGTTTCACATGTACCCTTGTAAGATGCACCGTAGGTGTGGTCCCACCAATTGCTCTATTTCTTGATCACTTCCAAGAGTCTGGTGGTTAAGTCTTTGGGATTTTCTAAGTATCAGATCATATTATCATGAAAAAATGATACTTTTCCTTCTCTGTCCCCATTTGGATACCTTTGATGTCCTCTTGCCTGATTGCATGGAAAAGACTTCCAGCACTATGTTGAATAGTAGTAATGATGGTGGACATGCTTGTCTGGTTTCAGTTTTAAGTGAGAATGCTTTAAGCTTTTCTTCATTAGTATGATGTTAGCTGTGGTTTAAGGAATGTCCTACCAATCCCAATTTTTTTAAGTGTACTTAACAAAAAATGACGCTGAATTTTTTCAAATACTTTTTCTGCATATATTGAGAGGATCAGCTGTTCTTTATTTTTACTTCTGTTTATGTGGTGAATTACATTTATAGATTTGGATATGTTGAACCAGCCTTGTATTCCTGGGCTGAAACCCACCTGCTCATGATGATTTTTTTTTCTCTTTTCATGTGTAGCTGAATTCTCTTTGATAAGATTTTCTTGAGTATTTTTTTTTTTTTACAAATATTTATTAATGATATTGGTCCATAAGTTTTTTTTTTGTTGGGTCCTTTCCTGGTTTTGATATCAGGGTGATATTCATTTTGTAGGAGTTGGGGAGGATTCCTTCTTTTTCAGTGTTTTGGAATGGATTCTTCAATATAGGTACAACCTCTTCTTTGAGGGTTCCATAGAATTTTGATGTGAAACTCTCTGGCCTAGCACTTTTTTTTTTTTTTTTTTTTTGTAGGAAGCTTTTATATTGTTTCAATTTTGGTGTTTGATATTAGTCTGCTCAAGAGTTCTATTTCTGCTTGACTGAGTCTAGGCAGGTAATATGATTCCAGGAATTTGTCCATTTCCTTTACTTTTTCAGATTTCTGTGATAGAGATTTTTGTAGTGTTTAGTGATGATCTTTGCATCTCAGCAGCATCTATTATTATTTTCCCTTTCTCGTTTCTTCCTCTTCTTCTTCTTCTTCTTTTTTTTTTGCAGTTTTTGGCCAGGGATGGGTTTGAACCTACCAACTCTGGCATATGGGGCCAGTGCCCTATTCATTTAAGCCACAGGAACTGACCCCCCTTTCTCACTTCTAGTTGAGCTCATAAGAGATATCGATTTTCTGTTTTTAGTTAATCTGCCCCAAGTTTATCAATTTTATTAATCCTTTCAAAGAACTAACTTTTTATTTTATTTAATCTTCTAAATGGTTCTTTTAGTCTCAATTTTATTTACTTCTTATCTGATTTTGGTTATATCTTTTTTTCTTCTAGATTTGGGATTGAATTGCTTTTCCTTTTCTAGTTTTTGAGATGAATCATTAGACTGTTGACTTGCGTTCTTTCTGATTTCTAGACGTAGCCATTTAAGGTGATAATTTTCTCTCTTATGATTGCTTTTGAAGTATCCTGCAAGTTTTGTTAGATTGTGGCTTCATTGTTGTTTTGCTCAAGGAATCTAATAATTTCCTACTTTATTTCCTCTTTGATCTAGCTATCATTCAACAATAGGTTGTTCTGTGACTTTATGTGGGTGTGCATGTTTTTGTTGGCAGTATTACTTTTATTTCATTGTGGTCTGTAAAGATACAGGGTATAATAATTATTATTTTTTTAATTTGTTGAGGCTTGATTTGTGTCCCAGAGTATGATTAATCTTTGAGAATGATGTATGTGCTAGTGAGAAGAACATATATTCAGTAACATGGGGGAGAAATATTCTGAATATGTCATATGTCTGTTAAGCTGATTTGTTCTTACGTTTAAGTTCATAATTTCTTTGTTTAGTTTTTGCTTAGAGGATCTGTCTGGTTCTGTCAGTGGGCTGTTGAAGTCCCTGGCTATTACAGTGTTGTTGATTATGATATTTTCAGATCAAGTAGGGGTATTTTATTTTATAAATCTGGGAGTGTGCTATGATGGGTGCATAAATATTTATGAATGAAATGTCTTCTTGTGGTATTGTTCTCTTGACTAACACAGTGTTCATTTTTGTCTTTATTTGCTTTTGTTGCTTTAAAGTCAATTGTATCTGCAAAAAGAATTGCAACTCCTGCTTTCTTTTGGTTTTCATTTGCATGAAATATTGTTTTCCCATCTCTTTGTCCTGAGTCTTGTTTTGTCCTTGCAGATTAGATGTGTTTCCTGAATACAATATATACTTGTGCTTTTGTTTTTATCCATTCAACCAGCCTGTCTCTTCAGTGGGAAATTCAAGCCATTTGCATTTATCGAGAGAATCGATAAGTAAGGTGGAGTTTTGTTTGTCTTGTTTTCTGGGGTTCTGATGCCTTGTTTTATCACTTAATCCATTGTGGAACATAGTCTCTGTACTATGTTTCTGATTGTCTTCACTGTGTTGGTGGTCCCTTGTGTTGGCCCTGAAAAGCTGGTCTTGTAGTGACAAATTTTCTCAATGTTTACTTGTCAATAAAAGATTTGGTTTCACCATGAATATGAGACTTAGTTTTACACAATACAGAATCCTAGGGTAGCAGTTGTTTTATTTGAGAAGATTGAAGGTGGAGCCTATTCACTCTGGCTTGTAAAGTTTCCTGAGAAGTCAGATGTCACTCTGATGGGTTTTTACTGGGTCACTCTGTTTTACTTTGAATTAGGCTGGGTTAATTATAATGTTTCTAGGAGATGCTCTGTTTGAAGACAGTCAGCCTGGGGTTTGATATCCACTTAGTAGGTGTGTGTCTGAATCTTTGGCTACTCTTGGGGCATTTTTAGCTGTAGTGTTGTGAACTAGGCACTCCATGATTTTGAGACTCTTTTCTTCTTCAGGAGTACCTATACTTTGTATGTTTATATGCTTTGTGTAGTCCCATACTCGCTAGGAGATTGTTCTGGTTTTACTCTCTTCTTTTCTGCCTCTCTAAATGACTGGGTTAGTTCAAGAGCCTTGTCTTCAATCTCTGAGATTATTGTTTCCCCATGGTTTAATCTATTGTTGGGACTTTCTACTATGTTTTGAAACTCTGTGAATGACTACTTCAATTCTTTAAGAATGATTATATTCTTTCTAATCTTGTCCAGATCCTTGGAGATGTTACCTTTATTAATTTCTTGGGTTAATTTTGGGATTTGCTTTTGCTGGCTTTCCACTTTCTTTTTAATTCATTTTATCAATTTTACCATCCATAATACTAATTTCATTTCTATAATTTCTACAATTTCTTTATAGTTAGGATCTTCTGTTGTAGCTACATGGTGATTCCTTGAGTGAGTGGATCTGATTCTTCATGTTACCAGTATTTATTTTTTGCTGGTTTCTACTCAGGTCTGGTTTCTTCTTCTTTATTTCCTTCCCCTATTTATTTCTTTCACTTCTTCCTTCCATTTGATCTTTACTTCCAGACTTTAATGTTGAAACTGCCCTTTGGTACAGGGAGGAAAGGGAGAGAAACAAAAAGGAGAGAGACAAACAGAAAGAGAAAAAAGGAAAATAATGATAATAATGAAATAAAAATTAAAGAAAAATGCAAAAAGGAAGAAAGAAAAAGAGAAGAGAAAGAATATATGTATATACATATATATTCAAATAACTGAGGTTAATATGAACTACTTTGGTGTCTCAGAAGAGATAATGAAAGGAGAAAAGAAATAGAAAATTAAAAAAAAGAAAAATTATTCTAATTGTAGTTACTATGTTCTTAGATTTCCACAAGAGTTAAAAAAAATTAGCAAGGACACTAGGTGGCTCTCCAGTATTAGGAAAGAAACATAGCTGCTTCTGGATGTGGAGATTCAGCTGGGTTTTGGATTACTGGATGTGTTTCAGCTGGTTGTCAAGGAAATTAATATTGGTTTCCTGCTGTATTGCCTCAAGACTGAATAGCATGCTGGATGTTCTAGGGTATTACAACCCAGTTCTGTGACCAGTCAAGGTGGTACGTGACCTTTCTGTGGTGGAGGTTATCCCTCAGTGATCCAATTGTTGCCCAGAGATTAAAAGGTCATCCAGCTGTGGGGAGGGACCTCCTGGTCTGGCTTGTGGAGCTGTGAGATCTGCCAAAGATGGCTGTCCAAGTTTGGGAAGGTGGAATCAAAGGCAGCCAGTCCTGGTAAAGCCATTCCATGCTGGGCCCATGTGGATGTCTGCAGGGTTAGGGCCTAGTGACCCCATACCACTTGAGTCTTGCCAATGTGGAATGGCAGGACACTTTTTGCTCAATGTTTGCCAAGGATCTATGTTTCTTGTTCACTTGATTCCACGTCTAGACCCACTTGTGCTCTGCATAGGGAACCACCTAGCTGGAGTTACTAGCTCTGTCCCAAAGAAACTGCACTCTCTCTGGCCCTCTGCAAAGGGGCCAGCTTCTGTGTTCCCAATAATCCTATGGGTCCCCAATTCCTGCCTACTTCATTCTACACCCTCTGCCTAGAGGGACAGGCCTACCTAGAATTTGAGTTGGTCCTTGGTCCACCTCTTCAGGCGGTCATAGTGGGTAGAGGGGGTTCTATAGTGGCCTTAATTCCTCAGTGATTCTCCATGCAGTCTCTGTCTCTGGGTCACCACTGGCCTGCACCCACTGGCATCTTTTCCTTCTTATCTTTTCTGTTCCTATTTTCCCATGCTTTTGCACTGTGGCTTCACAACACTGTTTCTGGGTGGGATGATTTAGATCTGGTGGTGCATACTTTTGGACTAAATATTTCTGTTAGTATTAACAGATGTAGTACAATCACTCAGCCAAAACTGCTTATCTTGTACCTTATGTAAACATAGGTTTTGTTTTACTTTGTACAAATAAGAAAATTCTATGAAAAACATATGGGGTTTATGGAATGTTTATCATGGTATGTAACTGATATGTTTTGTTTTGTTAGTTTAGAATATAAAATTTTAAATTTGGGGTAGAAGTAGAGTTTATATAAAGAGGAGGCAGCCTGATGAATTCTTGATGAACAACTGCTGGCTTTGGGCCAGTGCAGTGTAATTCTTGGAAGTGTCAGGTATATATCTGACATAAGGCATTCAGCGTTTCATGAGTGAACAGATCATTACTGTAGAAGCTGTCAGAATTCTGCCAGTGTAATGACAAGACTCCAGGAGGAATCCAAAATGGGAGATTTTTGATTAGGATGAGGGTATCTCTTAACCATATTAATTTAAGTGTACAAAGTGTAATTTAATATATCAAAGTTTTGTATTACTTTGGAATAAAAGAGTTTAGGCTTTATTATTAGTTACTTTAGTTGTATGTTGTTTAAAACAATGAGGAAGCAGAGTGATGTGTCTCCCAGCATGCACTTGGAGTTGTAGGTGGAAGAGGTGATCCTCCTTCTATTACTGTAACCTTCATGTTTGTAAATGAGTTACCTTTTGGCCATTTGGTAAATTTGTATTCTTTCTCTTCTTTGGCTGCCTTAACACCTATCCAACTCCATGTGGATGTCACCCTGCTGAAATACTGAAGAGCATATGAACCGAGACCATTGAAACATATGTAGCCTTGTTACAGCTCCTTCAGGTATAATCTGTTATCCTCACCATCTGGCTCTTGACTTTGAACTGGGCTGGAGTCATTCTTGAGTTAGCTGAGTTTTACCTCAGCTGTGACATCAAAGATGGGACCAGATCATCTGGTTCCTGGAACGATGTGACAATTTCTGAATTATGCAAACCAGTTACAAAGAGAGTGCCATTTTCACACTCTTTCCAAAGGCCTGAAATTAAATTGACATTACCCATCTATTTCATGATTATCTCTTGGTGAGTTGGCTTCCCTGGATGAGGCAGCATCGTCAACAGTAGGCATCCTCATACCTCAGCCAAGGCAGGGAAGAAAGTATTTTCCTTTAACTGACAGGGAGGAGCAGATCACTCTAAGTCCCTTTTTGTCGTCAGCCTCAGCCTATCTGTTTTATTCTCTTTCATGAGAGAGGACATAGTATATTCTCAGTATGTATTCTTTGTGAATAAATACTCAAATCTACATTATATTATAAAAAAATCATACTGTCACTGTTTTTCTTTTTTTCTACTTTCTTATTCTTTTGAGATGGAATCTCACTCTGTTGACCAGGCTAGAATGTTATAGCATCAGCCTAGCTCACAGAAACCTCAAACTCTTGGCTTACACAATTTTCTTGCCTTAGCCTCACAAGTAGCTGGGACTATAGGTGCCTACCACCATGTCCAGCTTATCTTATATTTTTAGTAGAGATGGAGTCTTGCTCTTGCTCAGGCTGGTTTTGAACTCCTAAATTCAAGTGATCTACCTGCCTCAGCCTCCCAGAGTGCTAGGATAACAGGGGTGTGCCCCAACCATACTTTCGGTATTATCTTGAGTTCTTGTTTGGGACTAATTTTTTTCCCTTTTCTTTTTTTCTCTTTCTTTCTTTCTTTTTTTTTTTCTAGGCAGAGTCTCACTATCACCCAGGTTAGAGTGCAGTAGCATCATCATAGCTCACCACAATTTCAAACTCCTGGTCTCAGGCAATCCTCCTACTTTGCCTTTGCCTCCCAGAGTGCTGGTATTCCAGGTGTGAGCCACTGCGCCAGCTGTATAAACACATTTCTTTTAATACGCCATGACTTTGTAAACGACTAAATTCAAACCTAAGTTAAAATATCAAAAGGAAGCATCATAGTGCACGTATTAGAAAGCATCACCCAGTTGCCCAATGCTGTGTTTCGATTTTCTGTCAGAGGTCTGAAATGCCACCCTTATTTTTCTTTGATTTCTCAATATGTATGGCCTTCACTTTTTGACCTATATATATTACATGGCAGTGAAGTATGCATCTGTTCCACTGGAAGAAAATGTCAGCTCACTGTCATCTCTACCCCTCAGCCACCCCGAATATTAATATACTGCAGAATAAAAATATTGCTCACAATGCACTTGGTGAGCATTGCGTTCAGTGACAGCTAATGCTGAAATTGGACAGGTGGTGGCAGCATTGGCCAGCGGCTGCTCTGCATGGCAGTCAGGGACAACATGGAGCGCCCGGTGTTCTCAATCTGTCAGCCCTGCTTTTCCTCAGAAGGAAGGCAGGAAAGAGCTCTGCAAGCTGGAAAAATGATTTGGGCCAATCAGGATAACTTCCCTCAGGTAGGGTGGAAAATATGCTGAGAGCTGTATGTTGCAATTAATTTAATAATCTAATTGAAAGGGTGATGAGTGAGGTGATAGAGATGATTTGGGGAGATACTAAAGCCCTGCCAAACACAGTCCCTGCCCAGGCACATGCACTAAAGTGTGTGGTCTGGTCCTCACATGGTGACAGGTTACTGATTATGGTGCAGGTGGAGCTCTCAGTAACGTCTTTGAGGGCTTAAGATCTTTTATTTCTCTTGCTATTGTAGGTATGTGTCTGTTTCCAGTTTCCTCCCCCCGCCTTTTTTAAGAGATGGATTCTCCCTATAGTGCCCAAGTTGGCCTCTAACTCTGAGGCTTGAGCAATCCTCCCCCCTCAGCCTCTTAAGTAGCAGAAACTCCAGGCAGAAGCCACTCCATCTTCTTTTTTATAGCTACTTTCTACTCTAGGACATCTTGGCCTTTGATCTTCACTATAGGCTACAAAGAAACCTTTTGATTTGATGGCAGCCAAAGCAGGGACTGATTTACAAATTTAGGGCTCAACTTTTCTTTAAGTGGATGTATAGGAAGAGACCATTGTGCTTCTAGGAAACTGGCCCTTTATCAGTGAAGTAAGAGAAGAGGAAGAAAAAGATAGCTGAGTCGTAGTAGCTAATGCTAGTTTAGCATTTTCTATTTGCTAGACACATGCTTAGCAGTGCCTACACCTCATTTAACTAGTTAAAAAAACTATAAAGAAAAAGTACTATCGTTATGATTAAGATGAGGAGGGAACTTCCTTTAAGTCACTTGTGTAAACTCACCCAGCCAGTGTGTGGTGGGGCGGGCTCACTGCAGGTCTCCTGCTGCCTTCTGAGAAGTTGGTGCTGGGCAGAGTTCTGCTCGGGAGATATGGAAAGGCAGATAAAGACCCACCTCAGCTGGGGAACAATTGGCCTGACACTAATTGTCCATGAGAGGATTTCAAGACAAAATGAAATCTGTGCTGTGAAAGGCAGGAGGGATGTGATGACTCTGAGGGTGATACAATGATGGAATTCAAGTTTATCTGCTGTATACAGGAGAATTATTTGATCAATAGGTTATGGAAACAAAGGAGATAAAATATATTTATCCAGTTTATAAAGAAAGTAAATTGGTAAGAACGGGGCAGCACCTTTACATTCCAGTCCTCTGTACTGTTTCCTCTTCTGCATAGGCCAAGTGTAAGAGGAGAGGAGCTGGTGAGAATCCAGAGCCCCTGAGGGCTTGTTCTATTTGTGGAAACAGTGAAGATTCTTTCTGAGAAAGGGTCTCACTCTGTTGCCTGTGTTGGAGGACAGTGGTATGATCATAGCTCACTGCAACCTTGAACTCCTGGGCTCAAGCAATGCTCCCACCTCAGTTTTCCAAGTTGCTGGGACTACAGGTGCACAACCACTCCCAGCTATTTTTAATTTTTTTTTTCGTAGAAATGGGGTCTTTATATGTTGCCCAGGCTGGTCTTAAACACCTGGGTTCAAGAGATCCTCCTGCCTCAGCCTCCCAAAGTGCTTGAATTACAGGCATGAGAAATGAGGCCTAGCCCCGTGAGAACTCTTGACAATCTTCTGTGAGAAAGTAGCATGAACAGAAACTGAGGAGGTTGAAAGGAGGGCAGTTCTACTGATCAGAGGACTGTTAGAAGACACAGCACCAGTTCTAGGAAGTTACAGGACACTTATTGCAAGGTTATTTGGAAATTGTATTTCATGGGCAGTGAATTAACCCCCTTTCTGTTTATTTTAGTATTAGCATTCCTCATGAGATTTAGATTCTTTTTTCTTTCCTGGTTCACCTTCAGAGGAAGTTGTTTTGTTTGATTTTTTGCTTTCCTGCCTCTATCACTTCACTATCCCCTTTGTTGTAGTTTTGAATTGTTTAGACTAGACTGGAGCTGGGGTTTTCTATGGCATCTTTTTATTGTCTCCTTCCAAATATATTTTGTTTCTTGTGTTTTGCATTTATTAGATGAGACACTTATAGCATTCATTAACAAAATATTTGTGTTACTTATGTAGAAAAATGCCATTTATTTTATATATTATTCTTTTATCCAGCATCTTTGTTTTGTTAACTTAATTTTTATTAACTCATAACTGTCTACATTTATGAGGCACAATGTGATAATTTGTTCTACTATGTGGAATGTTTAAATCTAACATAAAAATCACCTCACTTATTTATTTTTGTGGCAAGATATTTACAGCATTCTCTTAGTTGTTTTGAAATGTACCCTTGCCTTGTGTATATTAGGTGAGATCCCACCAAATACCCTCCCTCTACCTGCCCTTCTCCCTTCCTTCTCTCCCCTGGGGAGACACCAGTGAGCTCATGGAAGTTGGACCACACACATGTCCATGAGAAAGCTTTCCAGGCTTGTTTCAGCCCTAAGTCTCAGCTTTCTCTGGACCACGACCTCAGGCTGGTTTTTCATACTCTGCCCACCTGTCTTACCTGCTGAGAGGGAGCCCAGGTCCAGGGCAGCTCCCTGACAACAGGGGAACATTTTTATTTCTCATTATTAGACAAAACCAATCTCTTCTGCATTCTCTGCTGGTTGCAAGGCCAAGAGCCAAGTTGACCCATACCTTTCCCCAGTCGTGCCACTTACTGTTTGTTTCTGTCTCATGAAGACGTATCTCCCTTTTTTTCTTCCCTATCACTGCTGAATGTTAGGAGAAAAATAAGGTGTCGAAAGTGTAAACTCACAGCGTTATTTTTGCTATGAGAAAAGTGACATATTTCAAGTAAACCTAAGAAAAAAGTCTAATTTAAATCTACCTGAGAGAAAATGGGCTGACATGCGAATATAAGTCATAAAGGGGAGGCTGAATTATTATCTTTCAGGGGAGTTTTAAAGAGAATGCCTTCTTTTTCCTTCTCTGGATGGGCAGTTGAATCAGGTTTCTACTAAGTTCCATTTGCGAGTCTGGTTCCACTCAGGGCTGTTTGCATCTGCAGTCGGTGATCCCTGAGGGTTTGGTTCTCTAACTGTTCACTTTAAACCCCTCTCTTGTAGTTTATTACCTCTGTCTATCTTTACTGGCTTCGCTTGTGCTTTTAGCAGCACAAGGTCTAACACAGTCATTGGAAACAAATTTAGCATCAGGTATTTTGGCTTCCTTTTATTTCACAAGCTTTCTTGATATTGTGTGTAAAAAAACATGACTGGAGAAGCTCTGCGTAGATGAGCATCTAAGGGTTTTTCTATGAGTAAATTGCCTAATTTGGGGGAATGGGTGGACTTTCTGACACTTTCATCAACCTGGAGTCTTTTCGCCAGGTGAGCGTTGAGGTATGCCTTTTTAGAAGGTAAACACAGTTGTAAACTTCATTGATGAACAGCTGAGTTTTACATCCCAGCATGGGGGGGGGGTGTCATTTTTCATGGACAAGAAATGATTTTAGATGGAAGTCAAGAGAATTGATACTGCTGTGATCTGCTACTTCTAATTATTTAGTCTTGAGAAAATTATCTGCGTGTTAGTTAATACATTTCCAGGTTCACTGAATTCAATTAAGCAACTTCTAAGGTTTCTCCAGCTCCAAATATCACAAAATCACGTGGTCATTCTCTCCAGGATAGTCAGGCCATGTCCAGGAATGGGTTTAGTTCTTTATTTACAGTCTCTCTATAAAATGGGAGGTAAGGGCGTTAGCTATGGGTGTCAGGCATACCTGATTTTGGAGGCCAGCTCTACCACAGACACCACGTTGATATTAATTTAACCTTCCACATCTCAGTTTCTTTATCTAAAAATGGAAATGAAAATTGTATCTATCTTATAGAATGTCTTGAAGTTTAGATAATTCAATAAAGGACTTTGCCCAGGGATAGCACATAGCAATCAATCAATATGCCAATCATTTCAGTCCTATAAACTTGTTGAGAGTGGCCTTTCTACCTGATTTATCATATTATAGCTCATTTATCTCTTTATTTCAATGGCTTAGTTCTGGGTTTTACGGATAGCACTGTTCCACAAATGCAGTGTTACAATATTATTTTCAAAAAAAGTGACTTTCATGCAGATACAGATGGACGCATGTCAAAAATTTGCTTAACTTTTAATGAGGGAACCAGCAAGATGGTAAAGCTGCTTTGTAAGAGAAGTGGAGGAAAAGAATTATATAATTCATGCCAAATAATTTTTCTAAATTTGAGACAAAACTGATTAACCTCTTATGGGGAAATAAAATCATAACTTTAAAAATAATCTCTTCTTGAGATTTACATATCTGTGGTACAGAAATCTATGTTAACCTATAGTTATAAAATTCTTAGGCCCATGAAACACTATTTTAGTGTGACATTATAAGGATATCTGAATTTCTTTCGGCTATTTCCAAATTTGGGGTAATTTTTCTAAATAGTTATAAGACTAAAACCAAAGTATCATTTATCTTAGAAAAAAGATCAAGAAAATACGAATTTAGTCTGTAAGTATTTATTTTCTGCCTAAACTTATAATAGGTACTAGGCCCACCCCATAATTGTAATTATGTTTTCACAGTGTTGATTAAGGAGAATATAGGGAAATTTAGGAAAATTATGAATTCCCAAAATGATGCTATGAACATTATCATTTAACAAGTGTTTATGTGGGTCATGTCTGTGAAGGGCTTTCTGAACGTTTTAGTTTTATCTGTAAACATTCCTGTGAGGTAGGTAGGTATTATCCCCATTTTGAAAATCAGTTAAATAAATGCGTCTCAATGAGATTAAATAATTTAATCAGGGTTATGTAGCCTGTATAAGCCAGAATTGAAATTGAGTCTGATTTTGAGTCTTGCCCTGTTATGTTACATAAATCTCAAACTCTCCTAAATTTTATAGTACATCTCTGGTTAAACACACAGATGAATGGGCCTAGGTTTACTTATATGAGAGAGCATGTATAAAATGGTCCTTTTTACCTTTAAGAGGCTGACTATTGTGAAACTGCCAGAGAAAAGTAGCCTTTCTGTTCTCTAACCACTGGATTAAAACACACATGTTTTAAAGAAAAAGAAAACTGTTCTGTTTTGGCTCTTTAAAGCCTCCTGGTCTGAGTTATTTTCTTTGTAACTTATTTATCTTTCTTCTATCTCTTCTGGCCCCCGATGTGTCTGCAGGTGGGCTGGATCCTTTCTATCCTGGATGAACTGCAGCTGAACCCTCAGCCTCCTGTGGGCGTCCTTCCTCTGGGGACTGGGAACGACCTGGCTCGAACTCTCAACTGGGGAGGGGTAAGAGCCGCTTGCATGGGCTGCCCTATCATTGGCAACAGACAGAATTCCCAGATTCCCAGATGTTCTGCTGGAAGGGGAGTGTGCTGCTGCTGTCTGAGAATGAGTTAGAGTTGGCAACCAAAGTGCCCACGAACCCTGATTTTATCTGGGAGCTTCTTTAATTTAAACTTACAATCCAGGAAAGAAAAGTTTGGTATGAGAAAAATCTGACGGTTTGTTCATAGGCCTGGAGCTTTGAAAAAAATTTTTTTTAAGTGTCAGAATATTACAGGGGTACAAACATTTTGGTTACATAAATGAGTTTTGTACAGTTTAGTTTGAGTCACTGTACCCCTTAGGTGTGACTTTACCCATCCCTTCCCCCCCACCTGCTTGAGTTTCCATGAGTGTTATTTTCATAGGCATGCATAAGTGTTGACTGATTAATTCCAATGTACTAGTGAGTACATGTGGTGTTTGTTTTTCTATTCTTGGAATACATCACTTCAAAGAATAGTCACCAGTTAATATAAGAGGTACAGGGGTGGAATGGCCTAAAGTCTTCATATAAAGCAAGCACATAGAGTTGAATTAATCCTGACTGTCAGCCTGATTTACAACCCTTTCTTAGGGGGAGCTGTTTTTTTCTGATCAGTGTCATCATAGCTTTTGCTGTATTTAGTTGTCCTTTTCACCATGAGCCAACTTCAAACAAGCTCAGAGTTGGGGGGAGGTAGTTCTATCATTAACCAACCATTTAATTAATTAATTAATTAGTACTAAGAAAGCATAATGAATATACATATATGTGTATATATGTACACACACATATATACATATATATATGTACAGCCTCACCAACTTTTAGTCTAGCATATAATATCATTATCTGGGCTGAGCTTTCTGGAAATTAAATGCAGATGTCTAGCAGGTATTAATCTGGCCTTTTGGGTAGATTAACTTTCTATGGATCTTTTTTTAATAGTAGGCAATTTAGAAATAATAAATGTATTTATCAATATATAAAACAACTAAGATATTGTAAATGTTAGCGTCTCCCATCCAAATAAGTAACTTCACTATCCTAAAAAGGTCATGCTATCAGTCTTGGCTCTGTAAGGAGTAAGTAGCTCCCTAACCGGGCTATGCCTTAGTCAGACTTGCCTAAGGTTCTGGAAGGAATGGTGTCTTCCCACAAGGTCATGGAGAGGTTAAGGAAAGGGAATGTTAATGGAAGAATGTTGCCAATCAGATCCCTCCTTAATTTTTTTTCAGTTTTCCATGTACATTTGTTCTGTGTATTCCTCAAATTCCTCTTGTGGGAGGCATGGGGAGTACTATTTTTTACTCTAATAAAAGCATGGCCCTCAATGTATACCAGTGACTGTTGATTCTTGGTGCTGGCAAACGTAATTTGCTTAGCTCAAATCAGCCTAAGGGGCTCTGTGTATCCTATCTGTGAATATCATCATTTTTTTTTTTTTTTTTTTTGCAGTTTTTGGCCAGGGCTGGGTTTGAACCCACCACCTCCAGTATATGGGGCTGGTGGTGCCCTAGTCCTTTGAGCCACAGGTGCCGCCACATGAATATCATCTTAAATTCTAAGTCCCTTAAGGAAGAAAGTTTACTCTCCCAGCCTTATTAATAACAGACAAGGCAAATATAGCAGCAGGGTTCTTACTTGCATAAAATAGTATTGGCTACACTGTTCTGTACTCCAGATGGCGATGGTTATATTCTCTGATTCTTCAGGGCTACACGGATGAACCTGTTTCTAAGATCCTATGCCAAGTAGAAGATGGGACAATTGTACAGCTAGATCGCTGGAACCTCCATGTGGAAAGAAACCCAGATTTGCCTCCAGAAGAACTTGAAGATGGCGTATGTAAGGTTAGCGAGTTTTTCTTCTGCAGAAAGGAATCTGGAATATTCCCCTGAGCCACAGGAAAACTATTTCTGGTTGAAGAAACATATGCTGATTCCTTCCTATGAGATAACGGGATAGTGTCTGAGTTTACGGCTACTAGGGCTAATTGTAAAATGATACCACCTAATAATTCTGCCCCACAGACCTCTAAAGACCTAGATATTATGCCTCCTTCCAGAATCCAGGAAACTTCTCTGTCTTCACTGTCCACACTAGAAAGTCATGCATTCATGTTTTAATCTTTCAAGCTACCAATAACTTACGAGAAGATGAAAAATATAGCTCTAGGTATTTGACCTTTCAGTAGAAAGATAATCTCCTGAAATTTCTGGCCTGATCTGAAGCCAGAAATAACTAAGCCAATTTTATCACTTGGTTAGGACTCAAAGATGCCTACATAAGTGTTATGATTTTGTGTTTTCTTTTAGTGATTGAACTTTTATTTCAACCCCAAACAGCCAAGGGATATAGTTGTAAATGTGCTACTGTGACACTTCAGTGGATCATTTGGTTCTGAGCTATGGCCTCAATTTCAAATAAATTTGGCAGGTCATTGAGTAGCCACTTTCTCCAAATTACCTTCAATTTTCTTCTATGATAGAATTTTCAAACTTAGCATGCTTAACGAGCATCCTCGTGTGCTTGTTAAAGTCTGATTGTGAGACCCAATCCTCAGAGATTCTGGTTAAGTAAATGCAAGGTTAAGCCCCAGGTACCTTTATTTTCAGCACTGTCTCTGCTGTGATGAATCACACCATGTATTGAGGCTAAGATGTCATGTGTATTTCAGACTCAAAACGGATTGAACATTATAGCGTTTTAAATTAAACCTATTCTCACTTATGTGTTAGCACCATGCTCCTGATCAATTATGATAGATACTTAAGTTTAGTGTTTGACTAAAATAGGTTAAAGCAAGTTTTGCTTTGTCTTTATGAGTTTTTTTAAACCTATGAGTCCAAAATTAATAAGATCTGTAGTAGATGTCATAAATGTGCAGTTGAAATTGAGTTCATAGTGTCACAATGCTGTTTAAACAACAAGTATCATCTTGGGAAGTGATGCTTTTTTTTAAATGTATTTGACTTATGGAAATTGTAGAGAAAACAGCCCATAGAAGGAAGAATACCATATGGATATCTTAAAGTCCTTTTCTTGCTATGTTCGGGGGGTTAGTCCTACAATAGAAGTCCATATTCAATTCTTTTCCCAACAGCTTAAGAAATGGAAAGACTTCTTATTTCATCCAGGAAACATCAATCCCGATAATTGAAGGACTTTATAAATGGGTTTTTGAGAAGATGTGTAGGAAATTGGGGCAAATTCTCTAAAAAATATGAATAACTTAAAAACATACTATATTGGGAAATGATTTAAGGGGTGGTGACCAGATGTTTTCCTTAGCTATCAGTGGACTCGAAGACATGGGTTAGAATTGCAGCCAAAAGAACATAAATGGTAGAGGATATGAACATATCTGTGTTTTTGGCAGGATCATCAACCCATGCTGTCATTTCTAAGAACTGGTATTTTGTTTAAGTACGGGAACTGGACATTCTCAAATACGAAGCCAGCAGAGTGAGACATGATTTTGGCATTGCTCTGTGTTTTCAGTTTCTTTCCCATTTCTCCAGTGAGTTGAAACCATTTCTAAGGGCTGCTTTGGCCCCTGAATCATTATCGGGTGTGACTTGGGGGCTTCTGCCTGGGGTCTTTTCTTACTTCTTCTAGAGGCCAAGACAATCTTCTTTCTGCTTTCCGTTTCTCGTGCTCTTTCTCTCATTTCACTTTTTTCTTAATGGGACAAAGTTTGCCTTCTAGTGAAACAGAAAATCTTGCTGATCAAAGGGCATATGAAACACTGTAATATTGAAGTATTGAGGATTAAAACTCTTTTTTCTCCTAGAAGATAGGTGCAGTTCAACTTGAAGCATAAGCTGATAATTATCTGGAAATTTTCTCTTTCTTTATTGACTTTAATACTTACCTTTCATGCTGAATTACAGAAGGAAAAGGGGGAATAACACTCTGTCCCTTCTAGCATTTTCCATGTGCTTTTCTAATTGTTCTAACATTGAACTGAAACTTTAAAATCCCTTTAGTTTTGCAATTTTAATGTAGGATTTTAGGCTGCCTAGTTCTTTCCTTTACTCAGCTTGCAGCAGTAACAGCCAGAGACTCAAAGGAAAGTCTCTGAAATGGAAAGTCAAGCCTTACACGTGCATCTTTGTGGCTGGGTTTGCAGATTTCATGGTTAATCTGTATAAAAGATACAAGGTTTGATAATTTAACTTAGATACTTAAGTTTAGTATTTGACTAAAACAGGTTAAAGCAAGTTTTGCTTTGTGTTTACGAGTTTTTTTTTTTTTTAACCTATGAGTCCCAAATTAATAAGGTTTCTAGTAGGTATCATAAATGTGTAGTTGAAAATTGAGTTCATAGTGTCACAATGCTGTTTAAACAACAAGTATCATCTTGGGATGTGATGCTTTTTTTAAATGTTTTAGGGTTAGGGTTAGGAGTGTCATAACACTTATATGTGTATTTTGTGGGATTTTCCTCTTTAGGCCAATACTTATATGATAATTTATATGATAGGTTAACACTTGTATGATAGGTTATCACTTATATGATAATTTAAATGGGAGTTTCAATACACTTACATGTGTATTTTATGGGATTTTCTCCTTTAGGGCAACAATAGAGTGTAAAACGGTTCACTGCCCTTTACTATATCCATTTTATAAAAAATATCTTTTTATGTTTTTTTGAAAATAGAGGTGGGCAAAGCAATGAAATATTCATTTTAGGTTGTAATATCCATAGGTTAAATATAAATTCTCAAAAAAATGTAACCACTGATTAAATAGATTAGACATGATCTTTACGATTGAATTTACTTTCTGAAAGTGCTTAGTGAAACATTCTTAGTAACCATTGCCAACATGCATCCCTCAGCTTACCACCTTTCTATTATTACAGCAAGAATAGTTCTTCTTTAATAATTTGTACTTGTTAGTCTTGTTTCCTATACTATTTACCATTCTTGAAGTAGTTACTTGATTTGAATTTTCACTAATGAATTAATTCAAGAATCCCTTGTTTCTACGTGAGCAACTTCTACTTTGAATTGTGACTGATTTGCCTTTGGGGACCACCCGAGAGATGGGTGTCTGGCCTTAGGTTTCCCCTTTCTCTTTCTGTCTGGCTACATACAACGGTACTCTATCTTTCTTTTTCATTGCAGCTCCCTCTGAATGTTTTCAATAATTACTTCAGCCTTGGATTTGATGCTCATGTCACGCTGGAGTTCCATGAATCCAGAGGTGAGGACAACGTCCCATTTCCATCTTCCAGGGAGGAAGTTTCCAGCAGGTGTTTTGCATGTTCCCTTTTGTTTGCATATCACTTAAATGTTTACAGTGTGCTTCAGTGTTGTTTCGTGGTAACCTTTGTAATGACTCTGGGCACTAGACAAGATAGAAACTTATTGCAAAATGGGACTCTGAGTCCTAATTGTTTAGTGTCTCAAAAATAGTAAAAGACAGGACCGGACGTGTGTCCCAGAACTCAGGACTGTTAATTTGTAAGTTTGACTGGAAATTTTCAAGCGAATGAATTTCTAAGAAGTGGTAAAGAGAGACGTTGTTACTAACGTCATTAGAATATTCATAACTTCACAAAATGCTATACAGTTATCAAGTTTAACATTATATAACCACAGTCATAGAGATATGGTAGCCAAAACAAAAAGTCCTTTTTGTGTACATAAAGGAAACAACAGGTATGTTAGAATAAGAGAGGGCCAACAGGTAGTTTAGGTTGAAGGGGAAAAGGGTGTGGTGATTAGATTAAGTAGACAGGTTCTGGGGATCCCCAAAGATGTGAGTGAGACTGAGTAGCAACTTCAAGTACTAACAGAGATAGAGTCAAGACTCAGGTAACAAAATAATTTTTGAATGAGAAATAAGGCAAAATAATGGCATGCTGTTACATATATCATCAAAATTCTGTTGTCATTTCAAAATTTCAAAATGACAAAATTCTATTTGTCATTTCAAATAGGCATGAAAAGAGGTTTAAATGTATAAGTGACCAGCATGAACTCATTCAAATGATTCTAATGTTTAGTCTAATCTGAAACTTGTTCTAATTTAACACTTCCTTGTATTATGATGGAATTTCTATGCATTAGAGTGAGAGGGGAGCAGGGAACGACACTTCGGTGGGAAGACCAGGCTTCGAAGAGAAATCTGTTGGGGAAATTGATTTTTTCCTCTTTATTTCAGCAGTGGGGTTATTTAATTTTAGAGTAGAATATGAACATTTTTGTATGCATGAACATGGGCATTTTTATGTATGTAAATATAGAATAATTATTTAAAAGATGCCAAGCATGAACCTTTGAATAGTTTATGTCTGAGGCTAAGTGTAGGAGTTTTAATTGCAGTTTGAAATGGAATTGCAGATATTTCCCTTGCACTTTGCACATAAACCAGAGCCTCTGAGGAAAATCAGCCTCTGAAGAGCTGATAAGGGAGAATTTATATTGATTGGAAATAACTGATACCATTCATTGAGTGAAACAGAGAGGATAAAAAATACTAAAATTAGATTTGGTTGATACACTTAGACTAGGGGTGTGGACGTTTCCACACTATCTGTTAATCTGTTATTTTTATGTTAAATAAAAATAATTATGTATGAAAGGTATAATTAGCTAAGCTACTGTATATATATATATACACAAACACACAGAGGGTGCAAAAAAAGTATGCACATTTTAAAAAAGAAAAAACTGTATTAAAATTAAATACTCAAGTCATGTTTGACTTCTGCAATTACAAGAGATACAAGATGCGATATAGAAGATAACAAATGTTATTTTTATATATGTAGTACTTTCAGTATTACAATTTTAATAGAGTTTTTTCCTTTTTTTTAAATGTGTATACATTTTGAGAGCACACTCTATGTATCAGTGTGCTTGTGTGTACCTCTGTGTGTGTGTGTGTATCATTGTTTCTGTTCATTTGGATTTTCCCCATATTTTTATCTGGTTGGCCAAGAAGTTGTGAAGAAGTAGCTTAAGCAAGGCGATACTTTTAGGTGGGGGGAGCTTACCTATTTCGTTGGTAGACCATGAGTAGCTATTCTCAAACCAAGAATAATCATAGTTGAGACTTTAAACTGTTCTTCAACACAGTCATCGTTTCAGGCTTCATGAGACTTTTTTTTTCATTTGCCATAAAATACCTGGAGGGTGACTGAAAGCCTCAGGAGACCCACTGTGGAAAAAATGAGTTTGGGTAGAAGAACCTAGTAGGTATTAGTCACGAAATATAGTGCTATACATTGGGAATTCTGCCAATACGTCTGCATAAAATGGGTGATTAATACAAATCTCATTAAGGCAGAAGGCAGAATTTTAAAAAATTTAACTGCGTAGTGAATTTTTGGCATGAACATGAAAATAGTCTATCAAACTGACAGTTCTTAGCATAACTACCTATACTGTATTTCTTTTAGAAACAAGGGCTAAATTAAAACGAAATTTATTTTGGGACAACTAATTAGTGTCATTACTGAAGAAATGCTTTTAGAATTACTGTTGGAAAATTGAGCAGGAGTAAGGATAGCTTAACTTTGTGATTAACTTTGTACATAAGGAAGGCAAACATTTAATGATTTGGGTTTCTATGTTTGATCAGGAAGAAGGTATACTTCACTTGGTTGGCAAACAGATGCTTTCTTAGTCTTCTCAAAGTGTCCAAACCATTCACACACTGTTTAGATAACAGAAAGTACAATTGTTTGGAACAGAATTTGGGGATGTAACAGGATTGGTCACTTAACTGTCGGCTGGAGTCTTGCCCAGGACTTTCATCATTGCTGTATTACTGTTATGACGGGAAATGAGGAAGTGCATTGAAAATGTTCCAATCTGTTACTGTGTAGTCACATTTACAGTGATTACGGTTATCAGTGACAAAGCTGGGTCTCACTTTGCCCGCCACATGAGAGAGATTGTCACTTTTTGGACATGAAAGTTATTAAATGCATCAAACTTTTAGTCTTTAGATTGGGTGATAAAACTTTACTGTCTCATTGAAATTACTGTTTCAGAGACGTTGAACCTTATCCTATGAGGTCAAGGAAATGCAATTATGACTCTAGAGGAAGCAGTATTTAAATTTGATTTAGGAATTGCTATATCCACTGAATATACAGAGACATGCAGATCAGCACGCTTCAAAGGATTATGAATATTCCATGATTTGTATCATAGAGAACTGACAGATTTCTTTTTAAAAGGTATTATTTGCAATGGCTTGCTAAATTTCACTGCTGCCAGCACCTCAAAGGATGCAAAGCTGGGCTCTGTGCCCTCAAGAACCACTAACTGTCTGAGGTTCTCTGAAACTTCTTCCATATGGAATCTCTGTGCTCGAGATGGAAGTGTTCCTCTCTCTGGAACACTTTTCTGATCATTCCCTCTGTGTGTGCTTCATCTTATACAAACTTTCATAGCATATATAAAATTTCATTTTACTTTTCAGTTTTAGACCTATCTCCCCTGCTCTGAAGTCCACAAGGGCAAAAGATCACATATTATTTATTTTATATATCCTGAACCCAGCCCAGTGGCTGTCTCAATGACTATTTGTTGTAATAATGCAATGCTTAATTAGAGAATAGGCCCCACAGATAAGAGATGAGTACCAGTGAAAGGTGGTATATAGCAAAGGCGAGGTTGGCTCTGTAGGCAGCAAATAATAAAGGCACTCAGTGGGGCTGGAAGCAAAAGTAGAAATCTGGGGGAAATGTCCAGAAAGCACAGGGAGTGATACAGAGGAGTGTGACATAGACAAGAAGTAAAGCAGGTGAGAGCATTTCAGGCAGGAAAGAAAGAAGAGAGGGACGTGTAATTAAGGTTGTCATGAAGATAAGTTAGACATGAAATTGATACACAGTGCAACATTACGCTGGGTTAGAGAAACAATGATAATGTTTTTACAAATATTTATCCTCAATGTGAGGATGACATTGGAAAGAAGAAAATATTTTTTAATGTATGCCGTTTGAGTTGAAGGCGGGATGTTCCCAGCGGCATAGATTTTTGGAGTCATCTGTATGCACATGATAACGAAAGACTCCAGATTGGGTTAAGTGTAGCGCGGAGAGAATATGGAAGATGTGCGAGTTATATGCAGTTCAAATTGCATATTGATCTTTATAAACATGTGTTAAACTTATGTTTATGAATATCTCCCTAGTATGCCTTGAGCGAACTGGATGAGTTTTAGCCAAGAAGTGAAAATTGAGCAAAGAAAGAGTATGATAAGATACGCCTACTGAATTTATTTGTGTGTGTGCGTATTTTTAATAATTGCAAGTAGAAAAACTCATCAGTCTGAATGATACATTGGGGAGCCTTGTTTTGCAATATACAGAGTTGGTAAACGTGTATACATAGGAAATATAAGTAATAATTCGATTCTGAGAACCTGGAAATGTCTTTTCCCATGTGGAATGGGAAGCTGTGTCCACTGTCATTTTTTCATTTCACCTTTGGGTGCGAGCAGGTTTTCTCTTTAAGTATCTTACCAAAGGAAATTTTGGCTAAGTTTTCTTGAATCAAGTCAGAACATATGGAATAAATAGCATTTTTAACCAGTCTTTATATATTTTAAAGCAGTGAATTCCATTTGATAAGAGAAGCCTTATAAATTGTTATGTTTATGTAATAAAACCTAAAATTTGAAAGATTCATTTATGTCATGCTTAGTAGTTTTACATTGTGTATGTCCAAGAATACAAATAACACACTGGCTTTTTTAACTACTTGTATATTTGATGCAATTAGGCTTTTCGACAGGAACACGAAGAACACGGGGTTGTTTATCTTTTTTCCATAGACTAAGTTTTAAAAACGTGTGTAATACTGAATTTCCATGAACAATGTTGAAGAGTAGCACTTTGACATTGTACTCGGTGGACATGGTTTGCGATCCATTTATATGTGCCATTCCACATTGTGGTCTATTTTTACCAGGAAAATTTGACTTGTGAATTTTGGCCAATAGACCTCATGTGTCCACCCACTTGGAATATCAGAATGCTGGCTTTGAAGTTGCAGCTGGCCTTGGCCTCAGACTTGCTGCTGCCAGGGCCAGCCACAGGCCATCCAGCTGCTACTTAAGGCTCAGAAGCTGGCTATCGAAAAGTTGTCTGAGGCTCACAGTGAAAGGACCAGAGATTGATGCAGACTGAAGGAGCGGCTCAGGCTGAAAGTGAACAGTATCATCTGCAGAGGGAGGACAAGTTCAAGGTCAAGGAAGCTGAGGCACTGGGGTCCCATAGCCTCTGGGGCTGTCAGGTAGAAAAGGAGACTCAGAAGAAGAGGACTGTCTTCCAGACCTACTTCCAGCAGGATGAGGATGAAGTCTCAGGAAACCTTTTGGCCTTTCTCTCCAATATCTTCCTGAAGATCCAAGAAAATGATTGCATAAATGGATGGAAGAAGAAGAAATATGCACCTGGTCCATGGATTGGCATGGCAGATGCCCTTAAGGAGTGTGAACCTTAGTAAAGCTTGAGTTAGAGTCTTACACATATGAAAAGGCATTACATTATTTCTGTGGAGAGTAGTAAATCTACCTTCTTTGTGCAGACTTAAAACTTATCTGAAGATTTCATCTTTTTATCTCCTGTTTCTTAGAAGCTTAATGAGTTCATTGCCTATTTTCTTATGCCTTTCAGCTCAAGCAACATATGTATCAATGGACCAGGGAGATTTGAGTTCTAGGAAAGCTCTAGTAAAAGACTAATTTTTTGAAGAAAGAGAAAAGTTAAATAATTTTTCCCTCCTAATGCTTTCCTGAAGATTAGGAGCTTTATCTATGAAAAAGTAGCATATTGTTATTGGGATGTCATGTGAAGTGGCAGCTGGGCTGAAAGTAATCCGTTCCTGCTAATGGCTGGAAGAGCGGATGTTAGTCTAGTTGTTTGGGTTGCTTTTAGTTTCTCTTAATCAAATAATTGGATGGTAGAATTCAAGAATTTGTCACATGTTATTACTTGATGTATTAACAATCATTTAAAAGTTAAGATTCTTTGTCATGCAAAAAAGTTATAGAAATTCTATGTTAATGAATAAAATAGTATCTAAGGAGGTAAATGAATACACGTCTCATGCACACTCTTGTGTGAATTCACATTATTTGGGCTCCTGAGGAACTGGATGTTGGGTAGAGACCTTTGGCAGGAGAGTAGCATACTACTATTCCCCTGAATATTTTTTAACTACACTCTTTCAAGGGGAATAACTCGAGGGAGACAAAGGGATAGGGCTGCTATCTGTAAGCTTCACAAAGAAGGAAGCATATAGCAACTTATGTTGAGACTTAAGCAACCTTTGAGGCCCTTTAGAATGCGAATAGTCATTGAATATATACATTTATGGTGACTAGAAAGTTAGAAATGATATATGTATGGAATATAAATTCAGTGTGAATGTTTGTGCACCAATCACCATACACTTCTTCTGGGCAAAAACACACTGAAAACCATGTGACTTCCTGCTTTTCTGAAGACACATTGGTTGGAAAGTCTATGAGCCTGGTTTAAAGAAAAAGAGTCTGCAAGGATCATTAACAAGGGCTAATAAAGGAGGAAGGGGATTAATAGTTTATTTAGGAAGAAGGAACAAATGAATCATGTTAAATAAGTTAATGTGTTTATATGAGCCCCTCCCAAGACCTTGAGATTGATAGGCAGGCTGAAATAAATATTTGAAAAGGCATTAGACAAAAGCAGGATTTTTAGATCCCCGTTCTGATGGCAAACATCGTGTTTTCATGCTGTATAAAGATGGGGTTCATATATTTAATGGATTGAATGGGTTATACCCAGAGCTCATTGTAATTATAAACGGGTTGCATCCAGAGCCAAATCATTTAGATGACATAGATGATTTTGAGTTGCATTTGGAAAAAATGAATCATGGAGGCAAAAGGGTGGACAATGGCGGGTAGAATTTTGGCCTCCATGACCTTTGCCATTTGGTATTGTAACCCGTGTTTATGTTACCTTACATGGCCTTTGTAGATATAATTAATTATGGTTAATATTAAAATAATAAGCTGGCTTTAAAGGAGGCAAGAATCCTGGGTTATCTGGGTGGGCTCAATGTAATAAGGTAAGCCCATAAAAGCTTAATGGAAGGCAAAAGGGAAAGTCAGATTGAAAATGTGAGAACTGTGCCACTGTGTGCTTTGACAATGGAGGGACCAGGAACCAAGGAACACAGGCAGCCTTTACAAGGGGAGAATGAGCTCAGCTAGGAGCCAGCAGGGATGGAAAACTTTAGTCCTGCAAATACAAGACAATGGAGGTGCTTGGAGGTGAATCTTTCCCAGAGTGAGATGAGATTATGACCGGAGCCCTGTAAGAGCCTAAGCAGAGGACCCATGACAGCCTCGTCCACGTTTGTAACCTATGCAGCTGTAAGAAAATAAATGGATGTTTGAAATCAGTGAGTTTGTAGGGAATTGTTATGGCAGGAATAGAAAACTAGTAAAGCTGTTGTTGGTGTCCAGTAGATCGCAGGTAGGTTGATGATGATCGCAGCGAGTGTTTGGGTCTCATTCTCCCACAGCCTCTTCTTGCGGAGGAGGAGATAGGCAGCCTAGGAGCTGCAGCAGTAAGCCATGGATACTTCCACTGTAGAAGTTTTGTGGTATTCACAGTATGGTAGCCTTTCTTGAGATTGCCGTTCATGGTATACCTCATTCCAATGAACAGAAAAAGCTCCCTGAAGGAATGAGAGCACGAGAGCATTTAAATTTGCTCATTGCCCCTTTCCCTATTTTCCCTCCCACACACTTTCCTTTCTTTCTTTTTTAATGTCATGCTGAATAGAGTTCTTTGCCTTCAGCCTAGTTCACAGCAACCTCAAACTCTTGGGCTCAAGAGATCTTCTTGCCTCACTCTCCTAAATAGCTGGGACTACAGGCACCTGCCATAACTCCTTGCTAGTTTTCTATTTTGGTAGAGATGGGGTCTCACTCTTGCTCAGCCTGGTTTCAAACTCCCAGTCTCAAGCAATCTATTTGTCTCGGCCTCCCAGACTGCTAAGATCACAGGAGTGAGCCACTGTGCATGGCCCCCTTTCCTTTCTTGATGTGCTTAGGTCCTGCACTCTCTGAACCTCCTCAAAGGCACATCAACTGTTCCATGTGTGCATGTGGACACAATTAGCCCTCTAATCCCTTCCTTTTAATGGCCAGCGGGAAGTGGTGGAATGCTGTTACTTGCAGGCTAGCCATTGCTTTCTTTTTGTCTGGCTTCTGTAGGAAATGCTAAAGCTCTAACCCTAAGCTGAGTCCTGTCTCTTGGCTCTAGCTAACCTTCATTTCTGAGTCTGATTTGTGTTTGAAGTAGGGTAGATATAAAAATGGAAAAAGCATTTGATTGCCAAGGCAAACTCAATCTGGGAGTCAACAGTACAATACAGTAGCTCCTCCATAGTTGACCTAATTTTCATAGATGGGACATATGTATCAGTACAGTAGGCCTAGTTCCTTGTGTTGACCACCTCCATATGTTGACCTGTCCCTTGGGTGGTCAACTTACAGAGGCTCTACTGTATTAGGATTAATGTCCAGCACTAACTGGATTTCCATCATGCCCTTTCTCATTCAAGGTCAAATCATTTATGTGATTCTCCTGCTTCTTTATTTTATGTCTTTCTGACATCTCAACATTAATGTTGTGATAGATATTTTCTAGGTTTGCTATATTCATTGAATAAAATTCATTGAATTTTATATAGTTAAACCACATCTGATATAATTTTTTTCTTCATGAGAAGAAATGTGTGAAGGTATGAGTGAAATAACCAAAAACTTAGTTTATTTCTTAGTTTTATTCCAATTTTGGTTGGTTGTACAAAAAATAGTCTATCTTTTGAGAGAAAGAAAAATTGTGGTATATGTACACCATGGAATACTATGCAGCCATAAAAAGATGGAGACTTCACATCTTTTATGTTTACCTGGATGGAGCTGAAACATATTCTTCTTAGTAAAGTATCTCAAGAATGGAAAAAAAGTATCCAATGTACTCAACACTACTATGAAATCAATGTATAATCACCTACACATTCATATGAATGGCAAACATAACTATAATCCAGAAAGTAGAAGGGAAGAGGAGAGAGGGGGAGGGGAGGGGGATATGGGAGGAGGGAGAGTATCTGGGGGGAAACTCACCTAATGTGCATGATGCAATGGTACATTTCAAAACTATTAAGAAAGGAGTATAATTGTGATGGATGTGTTACTTAGTTCAATGTAAACATTTCACACTGTATATCGAAGCAGTGCCTTGAATCCCATAAATGCATCAGTGCACAAAGTTATGATTTAAGAAAAAAAGAAAACTAAAAAAAAAAAAGAAAGAAAAATTTCTTTATTTTTTTATTTTTATTTTTTGTTGTTGCAGTTTTTGTCCGAGGCTGGGTTTGAACCCGCCACCTCCGGCATATGGGGCCGGCACCCTACTCCTTGAGCCACAGGCACTACCCAGAAAAATTTATTTCTTAAGAGAAGGATTTTAAGTTCTTCAGGCTTATAGGGAAACCTCATAAAGATAGAAATATTTTTCAAACCATAAACATAGAAAGTGTTTGCATAATAGTTGATTTAGGATTCACTTAATAGCTGTGGACATCAGTGCTCTGAAAAAATTCTGTGCCAGAACTACAGCTGCCATTTTTCATTTCTCATAACTTTATTGGAAACAGGATATGATTTTTTTTAAATTAGGGCCTATATACTTACTATAAATTGCATAGCAGGAAAAGAAATTCTCATTTTGCCTCTGGCTCCATAAAACAAGAAAGAGTTAATGCAATTGAAAATCATATTCAACCAAATCTTTTCAAAATAGTTTGAAAACAACCTGTCATTCAGCAGCCACATTTATCCTGAAGGAGATTTAGTCAGTGAAAATGGTTAATTCTGCGGCCAAGAAGGGGCAGTCAGTAAGATAGAGCAATTAATATTGTTCTTATCTCTTGTCTTCAATTATCTTATAATTGAACAATTTAGCTTTTTTTAAATTTAGATGTAATCAGAGTAGTATTTCTTTCTTTTTTTTTTTTTTGTAATTTTGAATGACCCACAAACACATGAAAAAATGCTCATCATCCCTAATCATCAGAGAAATGCAAATCAAAACCAGCCTGAGATACCCCCTAACCCCAGTAAGAGTAGCCCACATCAGAAAGCCTCTAAATGGAACCCTTTACCTTTTGTATTATCTTGTTTCCAAGGTTAGAGCGCTTAATTTGGTAGAACAGAGTAAATAGTTAAGGAGCTCTTTAAAACAGAAAAATCATAAATATATGAAGGTAACTGTTAAGACCCAATCTACAAAAATGCTATAATTTTTAAGATTTACCATCCTATTCCCAGTTCTGAAGTCATGTGCTGATGTTATGTTCTAATAATCATGGAAATAATCTAATAATCATTTGTCCAGGATTATCTAGTACCATCCTGTAGCTTTTGCTCTGCACAGTCTTAATGAGGGAATGTTTTACTACTTCTCTTCCTCTAGACAATAGTTCTTGGGGATTGCCATCCAAAAACTAGGTTGGGATTTAGGGGGCTTCAGTTGGTTAGTCAGCTGTCTTCTGAGAAAGGACTTAGGGAAAGACTAGACTCAGAAAGAAAAATGAACATATAATGAAAATAGCAGAAAGCTGAATGCAGACAGTAGGTTCTTTCAGACTGTCTCGGAATTTTATTAGAAAGAGATACTTCAAGGAATAATGTTTATTTAGGGACTTTGTAATCCCTTGACTTTATGGGCAAATTTTTTGATGCGGATTCTTGTTTTGTCTTTGTGGGTCCTTAAACTATATGCCATACAGTAGCAAACTCGAAATTAACCCATTTATCAGCCAGAGTCTTTGCTGTACTCAGCAGGTGCTCAGTTTCTCCTCTGCGCACGTACTCACCCTCATGAGCTCACTCTCTGTGTGTCTGTCTCTGTATGTGTATTCTCCACTAAACAAAATGATTTTTCAAAGCCTGTCACAAGCAAGGGAACAGAGGATAGTTTAGTGTTTTTGAAAGTGTGAAAGCAAATCATCCATTCATTTTTATCCAAATTCCCCAAATTTGGAAGCCTCACACAGTTAATGGAAGGCATGCCCTATGAAAGCAAACCATCCATTCATTTTTATCCAAATTCCCCAAATTTAGAAGCCTCACACAGTTAATGGAAGGCATGCCCTATGAAAGTCGAAGCAGGTGTTCTCTCCTCCACTTCCTTCCTCCTCTCCCCAGCCAGTGTCCCAGACCCATACCCCATGAGTCCAGAGTATTTCAACCCTTAAGATACGTGCAAATCACCTGGACAGCTTGACAAACCACCCCACAGATTGTGAGACCTCAGACCCAGGCATTCTTCTAGTTCAGTAGATCTGGGGTAGAAACTAATAATTTGCTCCCAGTTGGAGCTACCCATAGCACTCAGCACCTGTGGCTGTAGCACTGGGTCACTATTCCAACTGGCTTGGGCCTACAAGAAAGATGGTAATAAAGTTGTTGGATCTGTTGGGTCTGCAGGATGAGGAGGGAGTGGGCATGGAAGTAGGAATGCTAATCTAAGTCACTGCCTTTACTGAAGTCTTTATAACAAAACTGCCTTTCCTCTTTCACAGAAGCAAATCCAGAGAAATTCAACAGTCGTTTTCGAAATAAAATGTTCTATGCAGGGGTAAGTATATGTTTTACTTAATAATGATTACATATTATTTAATATTAATTTACTGTAATAAAAGAGCTCAGTACGTTAAATATAAAAGCACGTGCACCTCAGGTATTTATATACATGGTTAATGTTTAATGTCTTAGTTTAAGAATGAAAGTAAGAGTGTTATTTCCTTAGTTAGTTGTCAGAAAGATAGTTGGTATTCATCATCTTTCAACTTTAAAGCCCCAGGGATCCATGTTGTACAAGAGGGTATGCTGTTGAGGATGGATATTAAAATAAAATGTAGAAAATAACCCATCAAAGCCAATGTAAGAAATGGGGAAATTGGATAGACTGTAGGATAGAAAGTCTTAGGTAAGAAAGTAATTTTCACTGAGGTACACACACATCAAATTCAAATAGGAAACTGGCAGAATAGGGGAAGCTTTTCATGAAAGCATATATGCAATGAAATGGGGCACCTTCTTTTTCTTTCTTTTCTTTCTCAGTCACATATGTGAAAGTGAATAGAGAAGGGGAAAAGGCATCCAAAATTTCAGTAAAGTGCAGTTTAAATTTATGGCACTAAAAAAAAGGGGGGAGTCAAAAATAAAAAGGGGGTGAATCAAGACATCCTCAGTGGCAGATTAAAGATTCTTTCGGCACCTAATGGACAAATAGGATGGCCAGGAGAGGTAGGCAAAATATTTTCTTGGAAAATATTTTTGCCTTCCTGGTTTTGTGCTCTAAAAATATGTTATATATATTGTAGTTTGGAAACAGATTTCAACTTGATAGTCACTGTACTGCCTTACTTTGGATTCAGCAAGAAGAGAACTTCTTTTGTATTTTGTGGACAATTTAGAATCATTGGCAATTATCTATAATCTGGAAGCAAGAATTTGGCAACACCATAATTAAGTATTTCTTTTTCTTTGTTTTCTTGTGATCTAGGCAGCTTTTTCTGATTTCCTTCAGAGAAGTTCTAGAGATCTATCCAAACATGTTAAAGTTGTTGTAAGTATAGAATATGTTGATTGATTCCATTTGAATATGAACATGAATACTGCAGAAGTAAACATACAAGCACCAGTTTATACATTTAGATGAATCACTGGCTACATGGAACTTTCGAGATCATTTGGTGCTCTTCATCAGCTGACATTTATGAATACTCCTATGTGTTGGGCACTTCTTAATTGTTGGTGATAAAATGAATATAAAGACTAGTTTTACTGCTAAAGAAATGCACAATTCAGTTGTGAACAAATGCATATAAGTCACTACAAATGATGTAATAAATATTATTGAACTATGTATACAATATGGAGGTAGAAGAAAGGGAGAAATAATAGCTCTGACTATGGTGGGATCAGGAAGACCTTTATCAAGGAAATGATGTTAGTTGGGTCTTGAAGTAAAAACTGATGGTTACTAAACAAATATGCATATTCCGGGGCTTTCTGAGGAGTCTTCACATTAGAACAATGCATATTTGTTGACTCACTCTCCAACCTGCTCAAGGTTTCTCACCACTGAGTGGATTTTTTTTTTTTCTTATTTCATCCTTGGCCTCTGGCCTAGGTTTTGGAAGAAAGGGAAAGAGGAATGTATTGTTCTCTAGGTGATACATTGTAAAAAATAATATAGTTTTTCTAAGACATAAAATGTTTTCTTAAAATAACCAAGATAAGAGAAGGAATCAACATGACTTGATTGCACTTAGTTATATATATATATATATATATACACACACACATATATATTATAAGAAAAAATATAGCTGGAGAGGAAGGGATGGGAACATAACAATGCTTGCATTTATTATGGTGTAGGTAAGAAAAAAAATGTAGTAAGAGGGAACAGAATAAAATATATACATGAAAATAGAAAAAAAATGTCATCTTAAGCTAATGGGAACATAGAATAATATGCAGGAGCATGAGATGATACAAATTAAAATTTGTGATCGCTAATAAGGCGTGGGTGAGACATGAACCTCTTAAGTCAGTTGGATCAAGAAACCAAGGCCTTTAACCATTGGTACCAACAGTCCTTCACATCACTTTCAGATATTTCTGTTCTTATATAATTACAATGAAAAGTAAGTTTCTTTTAGTGGTGAAGACTTTGAAAACTAAAGTATTGTTTTTGTAAGGCTAATACAAAGATATTAGATAGATATAAGAAAGACACATGGTCCACTGAAATAAGACATAAAACTCTAAAAATACTAGAAGAAAGTTCAGGGAAAACACTTGAAGAAATTGGCCTGGGAGAATATTTTATGAGAAGGACCCCCTGGGCAATTGAAGCAACACCAAAAATACATTACTGGATCTGATCAAACTAAAAAGCTTCTGCACAGCCAAGAACACAGTAAGTAAAGCAAGCATACAGCCCTCAGAATGGGAGAAGATATTGAAGTTTATGTCTGTCACAACGGTTTAGTAATCAGAATCCACAGAGAACTCAAACAAGCAAGAAAAGAACAAGTGATCCTATCTCAGGGTGGGCAAGGGACTTGAAGAAAAACTTCTCTGAAGAAGACAGGCACACAGCCTACAGACACATGAAAAAAATGCTCATTATCCTTAATCATCAGAGAAATGCAAATCAAAACCACTTTGAGTTTAACTCCAGTAAGATTAGCCCACATCACAAAATCCCAAAACCTGAGATGTTGGCATGGATGTGGAGAAAAGGGAACACTTCTGCACTGCTGGTAGGAATGCAAACTAATATATTCCTTTTGGAAAGATGTTTAGAGACACTTATGGATCTAAAAATAGACCTGCCATTTGATCCTGCAATTCATCTACTAGGTATATATCCAGAAGACCCAAAATCACTTTATAACAAAGATATTTGCACCAGAATGTTTATTGCAGCTCAATTCATAATTGCTAAGCCATGGAAGAAGCCCAAGTACACATTGATCCATGAATGGATTAATAAATTGTGGTATATATACACCATGGAATATTATGCAGCCTTAAAAAAGATGGAACCTTACTTCTTTTATGTTTACGTGGATGGAGCTGGAATATATTCTTCTTAGCAAAGTATCTCAAGAATGGAAGAAAAAGTATCCAATGTAATCAGCCCTACTGTGAAACCAATATATAAGCACCCACACTTCCATATGAAAGCTGTAACCCAACTACAGCCCAAGATGAAGGGGAAAGAGGACGGGGAGTGGAGGGAAGAGGGGAGGATGGGTGGAGAGAGGGTAATTGGTGGGACCACACCTATGGTGCATTTTACAAGGGTACATGTGAAATCTATTAAGTGTAGAATATGAACGTCTTAACACAATATCTAAGAAAATGCGGTGAAGGCTATGTTAACCAGTTTGATAAAAGTATTGCAAATTGTGTATAAAACCAGTACATTGTACCCCATAATTGCATGAATGTACATGGCTATGATCTAATTAACAAAATAAAAAAAAGAAATATGCAGATTTTGACTTTGATAAAAGGGGTGGAAGAAAGGAAGAACAGAGGGGGGAAGGAGGGAGGGGCTGGGGTCTTGGTGTGTGACACACCTTTGGGGGGCAAGATAATTGTAAGAGGGACTTTACCTAACGAATGCAATCAGTATAACCTGGTTTCTTGTACCCTTAATGAATCCTCAACAATAAAAATAATAATGATGGCTATTAAATGTGAAGGGCAGAACACTTCACCAAACTTCCCTGTTTCTTCAGTTGCCTGCCACACAAACAAAAATAAACCTCACTTTGCATTCGAGGAACATCTGTGGCAGCTCCTAAGAGAGCCCATGAGAGCAGGGCAGCCCTCATATTGAATGCCATTGTATCATCCAAGTCATTGGATTGACATCAAACTCTACATGTCCTAACTACTGTAGAGTTTCTCCTTCATATCTGGAAGTTCTCTTGATGATAAATTTCTCATGGCCAGGTGGCTATATAGCAGAGACTAAAGGAAGCTTGCAGAGAGGCCAATATGACAGCAAATAACTAGGAAAGACTTGCTATCAGCCAATTAACATAATAGTCAAAGTTGAATATTTATGCAAATTATATCTTCTCAGGAGGGAAAAGTCATTAGAAACTAAGTATGAACATTTGGGAGGCAGTTAGGGCCACATTTACTAGATATATGACTTTTGGAAAATCATTTAACCTGTCAGAGAAATTTGCTTTCCTTATCTCTACAATAGTCATATCAAGATATGTCTTTGAAGAAATAGTTTTTGACCACTGGGCTACGACACGAGGGACATAGTATATTTCTACAATGATGTCACTATTTATTTTCCTAAGTAGGAGATGGAAAGAATGGAAGATCAGTGCGAGTGATACGATGCATATACAGTAACAGACCACCTGGGCTTTGTTGTAGGGTGAAGTCAGTGTTTCAGATGTAATGCTTAGTAATCTCTGCTATAGATTTAAAATGTGTATTTAAATACTTGACAAAGAAGACACAAAAATAAGTGCTAACAAAACTTATAGTATTTTCTCTACTTTCTTTAATTTTCCTTGCTATTGTATTTATCAGTACATGAGTTTGTATGCAAGAACATATTTTACTTGCAAATATTTTTCTTTATGTGTGTTAAGTAGAAAGTTGAAAACCTCTAAAGAATTGTAAGTGTAATGTAATAATATGCGAGAAGACTTTACAAAACACTATGTATAGTAAGATGCTCCTTTTTTGTATTATTTGATGAGTTCACAGAATCACTGACATGTTTCCCAGGAGTGAAACACAGACAATTAAAAAATGAATTTTGTTCTAAATACAATCATACTTATTGTAGCCTTTTTCTATAATACAATGATAATGCTTTGTATGCTGTTAATATATCACACCCCAGTTTTTTTTAAAGTTTTATTTGCTTATAACACACAACTTTGATAATTTAAAATGTCTATCTCTTTCTTCATCGACCTAGTCATCTATAAACTCATTTCAAACCTTCAAATCAATTGGGAGACTTCATGTTTGCTTAGTAGTTGAGAATAATAGAAACCACTTTCAATCAATGTCTAGGATTTGATTCCTTTCTAAATTACATTTAAACATATTTTGTTTAGTTAGGGTGGTAGGGTTTCCTGGAAACAATTTCTGGGAAATTCTCATGAAAATTATGCTGTATTGAGTCCAGCTGGGAAAAGAATTGAATGCTGGCGTCAATTTGAGTGCTAAGAAAATCACTGGGCCTAAACCAAAACGACTCCAAAATACATTTTCACAATTTGCAGGACCCATGGAAATGCTTGCTTCTGTCTTCAAAAGGGAAGACAAGGGGGGAAATTCTGTGATGAAGGCGTGAGAAGAGTAAAGAGAGAAGAAGACTTTATACCTTTGACATTGAAAAGTTTATAGTTGTGATTAGAATTTTTCTCTTTTGACTTTTGTCACCAGTGGAGAATGAGAAAGGGAAATAAAAGCCTTTTCTTTGGTTGGTCAGAGGATGATATCCTCGAGGGAGGTGCTAACCAATCACACAAAGGTTTATATTGAGGACAAACTGTCCAGGGGCCTTTTAGTTCCGGAGCTGCGTCCAGTCTCCAAGAAAGCAGTTTGTCTTAGAAGTTCATAGTCTGTAAGAGATTAAATTTGTAAGAACAAATCACTAATGGAGATAATACTCATCTATCATGGATACTTTTGTAAAAGTTTGCAGTATATATACCTTTTAAAAAGAATTTAAAATATTATTTAATAGTTTCCAAACAAAAATCTCAAAAGGCAAAGAAAATAAATGGTTCTTTTCGTGGCTTCCTTGAATCAGATGGCTGTAGTAGCAAATGCTGCTGTTTGAACTTGAGGCTTTACTCTTTATGTTCTTTTAAATGTTCATAATTTTTTTAATGTTGATACTATCAGCCTTAATATCTAATAACTATCCAATGTTCAGAAAGGCAGTATTTCCTTGAGATTAGAGAAAAAAAAAACATTTTGGACAAACAGCAGCTTTTTTTTTTTTACACGAAATCAAAACAAAACCAAGCTCTGAACCTGGAGTCTAGTAAAACTGTAATTAGAATATATTTTCAGTCATAGTAACTGGCCTTCACTTCAGCACAGATGGAGCAAGGGTAAAAAGATCATCATGGTGTACACCATTGTCCAGCCAGTTATCTTTGGTAATTTGTTAGACTTGTGATTACTTCCAAACCCTTGCTTTTTCTGTTTTGGTTATTGCAGTGCGATGGAACAGATCTCACCCCAAAGATTCAGGAACTGAAGTTCCAGTGTATAGTATTTTTAAATATACCTAGGTAAGCTCTGCTCATATTATTTCTTGGGTTTGATGTGAACTCTGCTTGACTTGAGGTTGTCTATTTTCATAACAAAAAATATTCACGTGTAACAAATGACAATCAGTTATCGTAAAGCCTTAGTAAAAGTTTCTAGACCTAGTAATTTTGTCCTACTTGGTTTATTTAGTGTTCTTGGTGGTAGGTGGTTCAGTGTGTAGATAGCTCCAGTGTAGTCTATACTTACCAATCCTTAAGAAACCCAGGTAGCTCTCTTCATTGAATTATTTTCACTTAATTTTCAATTACTGTTCTTCTCTTCCCTCACTCCCCAAGAATGATAGACTTGAATAAATGTCTATTCTCAGGTTCCTAGAGCTGATAAGAAATCGTCCCATCTGATTTGAGTATGGAATTCATTCAAAATCTTTACAGATGATTGCTTTGAGAAAAAATAAGATCAATTAGAGTGCTATATTCTAGCCAGGACATTAACTCTCTTTGGTGCTATTAGATACTTATGGAGAAAGAGATACTTAAGATAACCAGTCTTAAAACAAGTACATTATCTCAGTGGCATAAAATTAGATTCTAGCCTACCAAGCCAAGATTTTGGAAGGGATAGATCTGTAACCTTTTGTTATTTGTCCTTCAAATAACTGAGATACAAAATCTGCAATACATCCCTCTTAGACTGAATTTAATTGAAATAAGAGTTTTATGTAAATCAATGGCTAGGACAATGTATCCTAGCCTCTTGATATTCTTGGCAGTGCTCAGTATAGTCAATTGCAATCTTATTCTAGAACTATTTGCGGCCTAACTGAGGTAGAAGGCCTTGCTCTCAGGAAACACTGTTGCCTTGCCTCATTATTTTTCTCTTGTACCTTTCCTTTTCTCTTTTTTTCCTTGTTCTTTTTGTTACATCCTTTAGGTTCACTTTCTCTACTTCTCCATTTCTTTTATTTCTCCTTTCCTCTCTAATCTCTTAACTATATTTTATCCCTTTTCACTCTTTTTTGTTTATGTTTTCCTTTTCCTGTGTGTACTTCTTATGTTACTTTTGTATATAATGGTAAATGCTGCCCACTGTCTCTTTTCTATTATTAATAGCATGGCTATGTCTTCCTCCAAGACCAAATTCTAAAACTGCCTCTAGATAATGACATATATAAAAAGCAGGCATTGGCTTGGTGCCTGTGGCTCAAGTGACTAAGGCACCAGCCATATACACCTAAGGTGGTGGGTTCAAATCCAGCCTGGGCCCGCCAAACAACAATGATGGCTGCAACCAAAAAATAGCCAGGCATTGTGGCAGGTGTCTGTGGTCCCAGCTACTTGGGAAGCTGAGGCAGGAGACTCACTTGAGCCCAGGAGTTGGAGGTTGCTGTGAGCTATGATGTCACAGCACTCTACCCAGGGGGACAGCTTGAGGCTCTGTCTCAAAAAAAAAAAAAAAAAAGCAGGCATCTATAAATCATAGAGTAAGTAATATTTGTGAATTATGAGAAAGTTGGATTGTTGTGGAAATGATGGCCCATTTTCACAGGTGATATTTTGACAATGATAATAAGTCCATTTTCATTTCTGTTGGAAGGTACCCACCAAGAATAGAATACAATTCTTTTGTTCAATAAACATTGGTTCTAAGTACAAAGGAATCCTTAGTGATGGTCGTGAGAAGTATGGCACATGTCTGATCCTGTCCTTGATCTTGCAGATATTGTGCTGGCACAATGCCCTGGGGAAACCCAGGAGATCACCACGATTTTGAACCTCAGCGTCATGACGATGGTTATATTGAAGTTATTGGATTCACTATGGCCTCTTTGGTAAGCTGCATGACTTTTTCATTAAAATGTATTTTAGTCACAGTTAAAGGTTTTTTTTTTTTTTAATTTCACAGAACTTTGGTATTAATATAATTTTCTCTCCTGGTTTGTCAATTTATTAATTTTAATAATAAGAGGAATGCATGACGAAAAGCTGCTTGCAAATACACTATACATTTTTAAGGCAAACAACAAAATGAAAATACAAGGTGATCTTGGTACTGTGGCAACTGGACCTTTGCTAATGTCACAATAATGATATCTTTGTATATTCAGGTATTTTGTGAAAATGAAGATGCTCATCCCATTCATAAGTAAGCAAAATAAAGTTGAATCCAATGTAATTAATTAGTTTCCTTTTTACCTAAATACCCAGTAAACCAAAAAGTGGCAACTTTGTTAGGAAGAATAAGAAAAAAGGTCATTCTTTATGTCACTAAGAAAACTGATGTATATTTGTTTGAATTACAACAAAAATAAGTATCATTTGCTTATTTTCCTGATTATTTTTCTCCCAGAATGAAAAGCTTTCATGCTAATTAATAAACTTTACACCATAGAAATAACTCACCACTGGCACCGAAAGTGTTTGCTACTTTTTTTGGTTCACTGACTGTTCAGCTATTCCATTAACACAGAATACCTGACTGTACAAAGACACCGTTATTATGACATCAGTGAATATTCAGTTGCGATAGTATTGAGATCACCTTCCATTTTGATTTGTTTGCTTGCATTAAAAAAAAATTATATCCCTGGGATGAAACCTACTTGATTGTGATGTATGGCTTTTTAAATGAGAAGCTGTAATCTATTGGCTAGGATCTTAAGGATTTTTGCCTCTATATTCATTAGCAAAATTGGTCTGAAATTTTCCTTTTTAGTTGGATCTTTTCCTGGTTTTGGTATCAGGGTGATGTTTGTTTCATAGAACATGTTGGGGAAGATTCCTTCCTTCTCAATTTTTTGGAATAGTTTATGTAGAAAGGGTATAAGCTCTTCTTGGAAAGTTTGAAAGAATTCTGGTGTGAAGTCATCTGGACCAGGGCATTTTTTTTTGTTGTTGTTAGATTTTTTATTGTTTCTTTAATCTCAGTGCTTGAAATTGGTTTGTTATTTCTTCTTGATTAAGTCTAGGGAGAGGGTGTGATTCAAAATATTGATCCATTTCCTCCATATTGTTAAATTTCTGGGCATAGAGTTTCTTGTAGCATTCAGAGATAATCTCTTTTATATCTGTGGCTCAATTCTGATATGAGGACAATTGATATGGGGTGGTGGAGGTGGGTAGAGGAAAGAGGGAAGGAAGGAGAGGATGGGGGTCATGGTGTGAGACATCTCTTGGGGGGGAAGACACAATTATAAGAGAGACTTTACCTAACAAATGCAAGAAGTGTAACCTGGTTCTTTGTATCCTCGATGATTCTCCAACAATAGAAAAAATTTATAATGTAACTATATTAGCAAGAAGGTTTTAGCTATATATTCCCATTCATTATTCAATGATATGTAGCACAGGAGCCGATTAAAAATTGTGCTTATTTTTTTTATCATGTGTCAATTGGCCACACTGTTGGTTTGTAAAGCAAATCAAAATAAAGCTAGTATTTGTAACTTAGCACTTGGTTTGTGCTTTATCATCTACATGAAAGCAAGAAAGTTGTTTTTCTTGTTCTAACAAACCAAAACAGATATCTTTTTACTCATCTTGTGAATTCCAAATTACTCTTCATCCATTACCAGGAGTTAGTGAAGGTTAGCCTACCTAATAATCTATAGTGATTATGTCAAGAGTCTCCATCACCTGATTTGTTGATGTTCTTTGTTAAATCCTCTCTAGAATGAAACAGTTGTCACAGTGTAGAAGTTTGAGCTGGGATTGACTTACTCTATAGGGTGGTTGACATGTATGCAGCTCTGATTGCCAGTGCTTTTTTTGTCCTTGCAATCTGCCACACAGCTTAGAGCAAATAGGATTAAGGTCAAGAAGGATATTTTCAAGGAAGAATTTTAGAGGTGGCAAAATCAAACTAGTATATGATGAGAAAATCTCTAAGACTGTTCACATATGTTTTGCTCAGTCTTTTTCCCTTATCCGATGAACATTTATTGAATGGTTACTAGCTAGAGCTTCCCGATTCTGTCAGACAGGAAGCTCTCAGAGACTGTCTGAGAGATGATGATTTCTTACCTAGACTTGGGAAGGCATGGAGAATATTGGTTATTTTTACCTATTGCTCTCAGGATCAAAATCTATATCTTTACTTGGCCTATCAAGTCAAGATCCTGTCTGGTTCTCCAGCCTTCCCCACTTTCTCTTTGCTTTCTAACTCAAGTGGCTGCACAACTGAAGCATAGCCCTGAACACCCCTCACTGCTCTTGTATCAGCAAGTATTGCACATGCCATCTCTAAAAAGTTCTTTACCTCTTCTTTTTCCATGCTTATATCAGTGTCTGGTTCTTTTTATAGTCTTTTTACTTTTGGTTTTTGTTTACCACTGTGTAATTGATATAATTTTTATTCTACTAATTAGTGTAATATTTTAGTATAATAATTGGTATAATAACAAGTGTGTTACACCAATTATATGGAAGAGCTGCGGCAGACTGAGCCTGGGTAGTTTGAGGAGAGTTGAATGGCGGGTCTCTTATAGTGCGCTAGGTTGAGAAACCATTCCCAGCTGATGATGCAAAGTCAAAAGGTCAGTTACCTGTAGCAGAATGAGTAGTGCCTGGAAAGGGCTACCTGGCATGAGTGATATTTGCTAAGAGAAGACAGTCAACCCACACTAACTGAGCAGAGAGAAAGTCAGGGACATAAATACAGTGACTTCATTCTCTCTCTTGACCTCAGGATCTTCTGCTGGTGGCTTCCTCTGGAGGTCAGAAAACAAGGGAGCCACTGCTGCTGTCCAAACGGGTCAGGGAGGGCTGGGAAGGCTAGCAGGGCAGCCAGGAGCAGCAGAGGGGGGTATCCTTCACTGCAGTGTCACCAGGGCCTGGCAGGAAGACAAGGACATGGGTTGGCAATGCGTGAATGTGTCGGACACTGAGTTATGCCAGGAGAAGAGGAATGGAATTTGGCATGCTGGAAAAAGGGGAATCTAGAAATACTTGGCAGTAAGAAACATCTTACCCTCTGTGGGAACTATGAGTAGTTTTAGGTGGTTAAAGGGTACGTGAAAAGTGAGTGACAGCAGCTGGTACTGAAGAAGTAGGGCAGGGTCAGGTCATAGAGTGCACTACAGAATTTACCCAGGACTTTTTACTTTATTCAAGGTTACTGGGAGTTAGTAAAATGTGCTTTTTAAAAAATATATTTATTATGGGAAGATTTCAACATAAAAATAGAAAACATAGTATAATGGACTCCCAAAGTATCATCACTCCTGTTTACTAATTGTTAATTCACGGGCTGTCTTCCATTTGTCTCACCTACCACCTCTTCTCTTATATTATTTTGAAGCAAATCCCAGACATTTTATATATAAAAACTTCTTGAACGAGCACTAATTATAATCTCTAATTATTAGGAGTTTTGTAAACCCAAGGTAGCACTTGTTTAAAATGTCTCTCTGCTTTTATTCATTTAGTATCAATCATAAATATTTGTTGAATATTTACTAAAGCCAAGAATGCTGAATCCACAGGTGAGTAAAATGGTTAGGCATGAACCATAAAACAGCCCTGTCTTCAGGGTGCTTACAGCTCAGTGTTGTAGAGGAGTACAGAGGAGTAAATGAGAAAATGTAGTCTGAGCTGATAAATTCTGGGAGAAAAGGCCTATGTGAGAATAGAAGGATAATTGAAAGTAGAACAGTGTGTAAAATGGGACTATCAGCAAAGGTTTCATAGAGCAGGATGAAACCTCCAGCAGTCATATTGCTAAGTGGCCATTGCCATCAGGGGAATTGGCCTCAGAGACCACAGTGTTCTAGGAGAGACACCAGTGGTGGCTCAGTGACAGTACACACAGTGAAGACAGACAAGACAGAGACAGTGCTCTTTAAACTGGGATGAGACAGGGTCAGAGGTGTGCTTTAGGAAGATTACCTGGGTAGGTACCTGGTAATGGGATTGTGGAATCAAATGGAAGGTCTACTTTTAGCATTTTAAGGATTCTCCATACTTCTTTCCATACAGGTTATATTAGTTTGCAATCCGACCAGCAGTATAAAAGTGTTCCCTTCTCTCCACATCCACGCCAGCATCTGCAGCTTTGGAATTTTGTTATGTGCGCTATTCTCACTGGGGTTAGGTGATATCTCAGGCTCAATTCACAATCGCCAAGATGTGGAATCAACCCAAGTGCCCATTGACTCAGACATGGATTAATACATTGTGGTATATGTATACTATAGAATACTATTTAGCCATAAAAGATGGAGTCTTTGCATCTTTTGTATTTACCTGGATGGAGTTGCAGGACATTCTTCTTAGTAAAGTATTACAAGAATAGAAAAACAAGTATCCAAAGTACTCAATACTAACATGAAACAAATAGTTAAATAAATGTACCACGCATGAGAGAAAAACAAAACTGAATTCAACAGGAGGGAAAGGGGAGAGGGAGGAGGAGGCAGTGGGAATGGTAAGCTGCCACCTGACGGGCACATTGGGAGGGTCTACAGCACACCCCTGGGTGAAGGGCTCAACTCAAACAATGTAACCTAATTATTCGTACCCTCATATTAACCTGAAATTTAAAAAACTAGATTACCTGGATATCAGGGTAGAAGGCAACCAGAATGTCTGTCTACCGTCAGGCACAGATAGACAGGTCAGCATGGTGGTACCAGAGTCCACAGGTGGAAATGAGCGGGCGTGAAAGCTTGAAGTAAGAGAGTGGCAATGAAGGCAGGAGGGCTGGGAGTTCAAGGGAGTTACAGGGCATAGCGATCTCGGTGTACATGCACCCGGGAAGCTAGCATAGGGAACTTAGTGAAGCATGAAAGCATTCAATGAGACAGAAAACACCAAAGGAGCAGAATACTGCAAAAGAAATGAACTCCATTTTATCTGCTCTAAATTTGAAATCCCTGTACGACATCTAAGGAAATAGAGATGGACAATTTGAAACATGTGTTTAGAATTCAGGAGATCTTTAGGTGAGAGGGACTTCTTTTTCCTGGGGTGGGGGGTCCTGTTGTATCCTTGTATCTCTGATCTTATCATCAGTAAGAAAAAGAGAAAAAATAATAGTAGATGGGGGCTGACCAGGAAGAATTGGAACCCTAAAATTATGTCAATTTTTTTTTTCTCTTTACGTGCTATAAATAATGTAATACGTGAACTCCAGCTAGCATCAAATGTGTGGTTGATTCTCAGATTCTAGTATCTAGGTTGCTTCCAAGGTAGAAAATCCAGTCTCACGAAAGCAGAGGTAACTGCAGTTTGAGCCGTATAGTCTTGGACATTTTATGGTCTCTCTGTGTGATATACGGTTCTTTATTTTCATACACATTTTATACAAGGTGAAAACTGAATGAAAACTCAATTTTATTTTTAGTTTTTCAATTTCACATTTCTTAAACTATTACATTGATTATCCTATATTTCTAAAAAGGTAAATTATTTGGAAACTCAAACATCTGTTTAAGCTGATCATGGAAACAGAAAAGTATAGTTGTTGGGGTATCTGGGTGTATATTTTTGGACATTTAAAATAGCTGCTATACAAATCAATAAATAGTAGGTCAAGAGTTTTAGAAACAATTTTTTCTTCGAAATTGATCTGTGTGAAGTAATTACAACCATAAAATTTTAAGATCATGGAAGACATGAAGAAATATATTTGTACATTGGTTACGATTCAAGTAAAATGCAAGGAAAATAAAATTCAGAGTTGCATTTTAGGAGAGATTTTAAATAGAATTACCAGAATGGGGAAAAAAATCTGTTTCTTTCAGACTTTTTATCTCATAATTGCAAATTTCAGAGCAGCAGTCTTCAATTCATTTAACTGGTTGAAATGCATTCCTCTAATTAAGATGATTCATCACTGGGTGAGGGTAACCTGATTACCTTTTTGGATTTTACACAGACCATAATCAGACATTGTAATTTGTATTTATTTCTGACACAATTTTCTGCCATTATGCTTGCGAGAGTCCTTTCATGTTGAGTCTGTTTCTGAGTAATTTAAAAACTTTTCAAGATAGTTCAAAGCATTATTCAGATGGAGGAATTGGGAACCTAATTGCCATTTGGTATGAAATCCGAAGATTTCAGTCTCACGAACTTTAAAGAAAGCATGTCCAGCTTTCTTTTTATTAATCCAAGTTAAAATGTCTAAGTTCTTTTATAAATTAGGAAAGTGAAAGGTTATTCTGTGAGAAAAAATTGCACAGAGAAACTACCAGGGTTAAAGTTTTATAGTTATTATGCAAGATAATCTTTTGATTTTTATAAAAAAAGTAATATTAAATGTTTGCTCATTTTGATAATACACATAAGTACAGGAATTTTTTTATTAAATGTTAGCTGTGTACATTAATGCAATCATGGGGTACAGTGTGGTGTTTTCATATATAATTTGAAGTATGTTTTATCAAACTGGTTAACATAGCCTTTGTGTCATTTTCTTAGTTATTGTGTTAGGATGTTTATATTATAAGTGCAGGAATTAAAGTAAAAATATCAGTCATAATCACATGTCTCCTAAATAACTATATTTTAATGTGTTTCTAATTGCTTGATTTTTATGTTTTAACACACATGAAATCACAGTAATGAGACAAATCCATACTACAAATGTCCACCTGCCTTTACATGAGATTACTATATCTTAATTTATGTATAATTACTATTTTGTGAAAATTTCCTTTTTTTAATTTTTTTATTTTTTTTATTTTTGGCTGGGGCTGGGTCTGAGCCCGCCACCTCTGGCATATGGGTCCAGCGCCCCACTCCTTTGAGCCACAGGCACTGCCCCTTTCTGGAAATTTTATACTCCAGACTTTCCCTACAGCCATATATGGAGTAGCTGGATGAGAAATGATGTAAACGCCCCTCAGGTGCTGAATATGTGTTAATGGATAGAGACGCTAGTGATATTACAGTTTATACGCGATTCAAGGCAATGAGAGGAGAGGATAAAATGCAATCCCTAGAAAGCAAAGAAGGAATTATGTGTGTTTTGTACAAATAAAATTCTGGAACAAATCATTATGTCCTTCTAAACAACAAAACATAAAAGTAAGGACAAACTTATTTTTATTGTTGCCTTTTATGTCTTTTTAAAAATTATGTTTTTTGTATATTTTCATGAGCTGTTTATCCTTTATTGTTGAACCATAAGAGTTACATATTCTGGATATAAGTGTTTTGATGGATTTATTTATTGTAAATATATACTCTCAGTTTATGCTTTTTGAGTTCTTAATGTTTCTTTTGATGAGTGTTAAGCTTTAAACATTCGATTTTATGAAGTAGGTTTAGTTTGCATTAGAATTTTTTGTGTGTTTCTTAAGAAATCTTTGATTACTTTCAGAAAAGTTGGGAAGACATTCTCTTTTGATTTCATTTGGAAGAATTATAGTTTTGGCTTTTGTATATAAGTATGTGATTCAGCTCAAATTAATTTTTGTGTTTGTGTAAGGTAAGCACTCAAACAAACAAACAAACAAACAAACAAAAAGCCACACATTTATTCAGTTTTTTCCCAGGGGGGAAAAAAGAACTTTTCTGCAGAATTATCTCGGGAACTTTGCTCTTTGATTATGTGTGATTCTATTTCTGGACTCTGTTCCATTGGTTTGTTTATTTTTCTGCCAATACTATACTGTCTTGATTACTATAGCCGTGCAGTAAATCTTCAATTGAGTAATATGAATCACCTCATTTTGCTCTTCTAAGAGTGTTTGGGTTATTCTAGACCTTTTGAGTCTGCATGTAAATTTTATAATTTGTCAATCTCTGCAAAAGTTGTCAAAAAACTGTTGGGATTTTTACTGGGAATCACACTGAATGTATAGATACACTGGGTGAGAAATGGAATATTAACAATATTTAGTGTTCCAACCTATGAACAGGGCATATTTCTCCATTTATTGAGAGGTTGTTTTATTTTTCTTAGTAAGATTTTGTAGTTTCAGTACAGTTTTCAGGATTTTGCACACTGTTGGTTAAATTTATTCCTAAGTATTTTATGTTTTATGATTTTATTTAAAATAGTATTTTAAATTTCGCACTTCATTATCATTACCGGTATATAGAAATAACTGACGTGTGTGTACGTGTATACACACACATATGTATTTGTTCACCTTATCGTGTAACTTTGCTAAATTTACACACAGTTCTAGCAGTATTTACAGATTCCTTAGGTTTTTCTGCACACACAGTCACGGTGTTTGTGGCTGTCACGGCAGTTTTACTGTTTTATGACATGCCTCTTGTTTCTTTTTGTTTTATGTTCACTGAGATGTTGAATAAAGAAGGTAAGATTCAAGGGGTTTGCTTTGGTTCTGATTGTAGGAGGGAGCATTCCGTGTTTGCTTATAAAATAGAATGGTTAGTTGTATTTTTAGTAGCACCCTTGCCATGATTAAGGATTTTTCAACTCGTTTTTAGTTCTCTGAGAGCTTTCAATCACACATAAGTGGTTTATTTTATCAGATGCTTCTTTATGTTTACCCTCTTCCTTTTTTTATCCTTTATCGTGTTTATATAATGAATTGTATTGATTTTCAGAAATCTTATATTAACCTTGCATTTCTGGGATAAGCCCCTCTTAGTCTTGAATAGTATCTTTTTTTATATTGTTAGATTCAAATTACTAATATCTTATTAAACATTTTTAAGACTATCATTATAAGACATAACAGTCAATAAAATCCTTTTTTGTAGTACTTTGGTTGGGTTTTGATACCAATGTTTTGCTGGCCTCAATCTTTGTTAGATTTTCTTAACAAATTCCTGAAGACTGGTTTTGTTTTTTTTTTTTAATATATATTTTACAAAATTTCCCAATGTAGCATTTGGCTTTGACATTTCTTTGAGGCAAGGATAGATACAGAATTATTTATATTTTCCATTTCTTCTTCAGTCAATTTATTAAGTTATAAATTTTTCAAGGAAATTGTTCACTTATTCCCTTTAGATTGTTGAGGCTATTGGTGTAAATTTGATTATAATGCTCTCTTACTATCCTTTTACTGTTTGTAGAATATCTTCCTCCGTTGATGATATAAGCAATTTATCAAACTTTTTCTCATAATTCTGTCTTTCTCCCTTACTTTATGTTTTTATTTTCATATGTCTTACTTGTGCTTGCTGTATAACCCCCATCATCCAACATTAATATTTTTGTTCTGGCAACAAATACTTTTAGCCTTTATTTTTCTGAAAATGTCTTTACTTCATCCCCATTTCTTGCACTATGTGTTCATGGATATAGAATTCTGGATTAATAGGTTTGTTTGTTTTAAAACAACAAAAATATGTTGTTTTATTTTCTTCTGGCCTTCATGTTTTATGATAAAAAGTCCTTTACACATAATGTCTCTTTTTTTCTGTTTTTGATTTTTATCTTTAGTTTTTTGGTTGTTTTTTAAAAAATTAATTTTTATTTATTCATTTAATTTTTTTATTGAATAAAAAATTAATTTTTAAATTGACAGTAATTGAACACATTCATAGGATCCATAGTGATTCTTCTATATATATAATGTATGTTGATTAGAGCAGGGTATTAGTATACCCATCATTTCAAACAGTCATCATTTTCTGTATTGGGAACATTCCATACACTCCTTCTAGCTCTTCAAAACTATGTAAGATATTATTGTTAACTACAGTTATCCTACAGTGCCATGGAACCCTAGAAATTGTTCCTCCTATCTAGCTGTGATTTTGGATCCTTGAACAAATATCTCCTAATTCCTCCTTTCCACTGGCCTTCCAAGCTTCTGATATCCTCTGTTCTACTTTTTATTTCTGTGAGATCGATTGTTTTTGCTTCCAGATATGAATAGGCACACGCAGTGTTTGAATTTCTGTTCCCTGCTTATTTCATTTAATGTAATGGCCTCCAGTTCCCTCCGTGTTGCCGCAGATGAGAGAATGCCATTCCTTTTATGGCTGAATAGTATTTTATCATGTATATATACACTGCATTTTCTTTATCCATCCATTGTTAGACACCTAGGTTGATTCCTGCCTTGGCTATTATGAATAGTGCTGCAGTAAACGTGGGGGTGCAGATGCGTCATCAATATGCTGATTTCCTCTCTCCTCTTCTTTAGATAAAGCCCCAGTTGTGGGATTGCTGGATCATGTGCTAGTTCTACCTGTAGTTTTTTGAGGAACCTCCATACTGTTCTCCATAGTGGCTGCACTAGTTTATAATACATGTCATATTATCTTTAGCTTTAAGTTTCTTTGTGGTTGTAGTACTTTTCTGTTGCTGCTGTAAATAAATTACCACAACAGTGGCTTATGACAACACACATTTATTGTTTTACATTCGTGGAGATCAAAAGTCTAAAATGGGTTTATAGTATGAGGCTGCGTTCCTTATGCAGGTTCTATAGAAGAATCATTACCTTGTCCTTTCTGGCTTCTAGAAGCTGCCCACATTCCTTGGCTTGTGGCCCCATGCTCCTCCAGCCTTTGTTCCTATTGTCACACTGTCTATCTTCCCTGACACTGACTCCCTTGCCTCCTTCCCTTATAGGGACACTAGAGACCACATTGAGCCCCACTTGGATAATCCTGAATAATCTCCCTATTGCAACGTCTTAGTTCTTATCACACCTGAAAAGGTTCTTTTGCCATATGAGGTTTTCATAATTTGGGGGAGATAGAAAGAGGGCACCTTTTCAGCAGTAGTTGGGGTGGGTACTATTCTGTTTCTCACAGTGGCTTTTTTGTCTGTCTGTCTGTTTGCATTTCCTCTGTTTTAGCTTCACTGATCATCTTGGATTGACTTTTATCCCCCCAATAAAATTGGGCTATTTTCAGACACATATTTTCTGCTTCATTCTTCCTTTTTCCTTCTCGCATTCATGTACTTGTATTTTAGGTTGCTTGTTACTGTCTCACAGGCCGTGGAGTAAAACAAAAACATTTCTGTCTCTGTTTTTCAGATCTGGTAATTTCTGCTGATTTGTTCTGAGAGTTCAATTTTCTCTTACATCTACCCAGTGATGAATTTGATTTTTTTTTTCATTATGGTTGACATTTTCTTGTTTTTTTGCATGTCTCATACAGCTGATTACATGCTGAGTGGATGATACATCGTGTGTGGTCTCCATTATGTTTCACTGTGACCAGTGTGTACTCTACGAGTCTTATATTCTATTCAGTTCTTCATTTCTTGCTTCACAAAATACAAAATGTGTCTTGTACAAAGGAAAAATACTACTAGCCCAGTGGTAAAGAAGTCAATAGGATATGTTTATTCCTATGTTTATAGACGTCTGTTTATATAAATCTCCAGGATACATTGTTGATTCTTTCATTACACTAATCCTGTTAGGATAGTACATATTTAAAGCAATTATTGTCTATGTAACCAGCTAAAAAGTAGAGAGTTGAGTTTTTTTTTTTTTTTTTTTTTTCTCCAAACTGCATCTTGAAGCCAAGGACAGATCTAACTGATAGCTGTGAAACTGAACAGGCATCTTCTGTTTTTCTCTTGGGGGAGGCCTGTTTATTTTTATTTTCCTTTTCATGAACTCAAGTTGGTTGTGACTAGAGTCTACCTTCATTGAATAAAAATTTAAATAAACATATGTATACAAGTAATTCCAATGAGAGTGTTTAGGTTTCTATAAAACTCTTTTTCATAGTAAATATTCAACAATTACTATTTTTTTTAATGATCCATAGGGGAGGTTTTTCAAATGCAGTCCTTTTCTTTTTATTCTCCTCCCCTTCATTGTCTCCAGTGGCTGATACAGTCAAGGTAACAAAGAGGAGTCTCAATGGGCTGAGGGAGAATCTGAGAGCCTGAGATTATAGAATTGTAGGAATTCTAAATTGGTAGGATTGACACAGACTGTAGCAGCATGCCGTAATCACCTTACATGAAGGGAAACTGCATCTGTGGAATTATTTTTGCCATGAATATTTACTCACATGGAGAACAAACTATGACAATATTTAAACAACTCCATGCATGTTTTTAGTGAAGCTTTTAAAAAATACTCTTATCCAAACATTCTTGAGAAAATGAAAAAAGTCAGTAAATCTTAATGATGTAGCTTTGTGATAATAAAATTGAGAAAGCTATGAATTAGTTGATATTGGTGTCACTGAAAATTTTTTAAGGAAAATTTCTCATCTTGGTAACTAGTGTAGTGTATCAGAGAAGAAAAAAGCCCATGAAAGGTAATTGCATTGAGGATATTTAATATCGGAGACTAATTTTGAGATGTTAGAAGAACTGAAGAGAGTGCAGCTCATAGATTAGAGATTCATCAAATCTTTTTTTAAATTTCAGATTAATGTGAAGGTATAAACAACTAGGTTACAATGTTTGCATTTGTTAGGTAGAGTCCCTTGTGTAGTTGCGTCCTGCCCCCGAGAGGCGTGCCATATACCCTTACATTGTGCCCATTAAGTGGGAGCATCACACTCTCCTTCCGAATTTTCTTATTGTGAATAATATTTTCTCTAGGTATTTTGGTAGGTGGCCTTTATCAGTTAAAAAAGTTTCTTCTTGTTGCTAATTTTCTAAGTATTTATTATCATGAAAGGCATTGAACTTGATTATTTTTTCTTGAAAATTTTGAGATGATAATGATTAATGAGTGGTTTCTCATTTAAACCATTAATATGGTAAAATTACAATAATGAATTTTCTGATGTTGAGCTATTCTTAATTTCAAATTCCTACAATAAAACATCGTAAGTTTAGTTTCTATTAAAGAGATTTCAGATTGCAATTATTTTTAAATTGATTTTGGCATGTATGGTCATAAATATAAGTTAGGCTAAAATTTTATTTTCTTTTACTGCTCTTAGCTGGTTTTGTTATTTTATTTAGAAGCTGAAAAATTATATTTTCTAAAGCAATTTGATTAAATATCAACTTTTTTTTAAAGTTGGATAGAGCTGACTTGTAACGAGAAAGAAGTTTTTATAATTCTTTCAACTTTTGAAGTAGTTTGGATCTATTTAATTTCTATGATCTATCTGATTTTGTAGGTGTTATTTTTCCCCTAAATTTCTCTCTCTTATCTAGATTTTCCAGTTTGGTGTCTTTATAACTTTCTTGTATGATTTTTAAACTCTCTCTTATCTCTTTAGCTGTCTCCTTTAAAAAAATTAGTAAAGTGAAATAGCTTTATGTTTTCTGTTGTTTTCATGTTTAGTCTTGTGAGAGGTTTGTTCACCCCATTGCTCTTTTTCTTTGAGACAGAGCCTCAAGCTGTCCCCTTGGGTAGAGTGCTCTGGCATCACAGCTCACAGCAACCTCCAACTCCTGGGCTCAAGTGAGTCTCCTGCCTCAGTCTCCCAAGTAGCTGGGACCACAGGCGCTGGCCACAACGCCCGGCTATTTTTTGGTTGCCACTGTCATTGTTGTTTGGCAGGTCCGGGCTGGATTCGAACCCACCACCTCAGGTGTATGTGGCTGGCGCCTTAGCCACTTGAGCCACAGGTGCCAAACCATACCCGTTGGTCTTTACACAGCGTACAGATGTTAGTATTGTTGATGATCTCCAGTATCTATTTTCCACGCCAATGATTTATGCCTTGGAAGTCTTGTTCTAGGAGTCTAGGGGCTGCAGCAGTGAGGAAGGATGGATGGAGAGGAGGATTCGCCCTTGCTTCTCTCCTCCAACCAGGAGAGTCCATCCTTTGACAACAAGCAGAATGAGGACTTGGGTAGTTAGAAGGAGGATGAAGTGTGAGGGGGGGGATAAGGAAAAATAATCCAGGAAGGAATATAGTCTGGAAAGACAGAAAAACCTCAAGATATAGCTGTGGAGCAAAGGAAAGTTATGGTCTTGGGCAGTGAATAGCAATGAAGTCACTTATTTTGGGCATTGTCTTAGTTTTCTGCTCAAATCAGCAGAAAGGCAGCATTTGGTGTTTTTACAAGACAAACACATACTAGGTTAAATAAATAGCTGAATGGCTGTCATTAATAAATCAAAGTATTATTGGTATGTGGCCATCAGGGCTTGTGCCTTTTAAGGTACCAGTCCTAGACCAAACTGAGAGATGAGAAATATATATTTCTAGTAAGAATTTACAAAATTACTTATGCTCTAACTTGTTTCTGACTCTTCTCTAACTTATTCCTGGAATCTGAATACCAGTAGAGCTGGCATTGACAGCTACTTAGTTCTATGTCCATAGTATTTGCTATTGCTTACTTTTGAGAAGTGAGCTTAAAGTGGTCCAGAATATTGTATATGCCTTCTAACACTAAGGGTTTGGAAGTATCCAAGCAATTTTCAGTCTTGTTTAATTCTTAACAGGCAGATTTTGCATTTTAATCTACCATCAGTTTTATTTTCAAAATTAAAGAGAAAAAGGAATAAGATAATATTGGGTAAAAGAACAAAAATATTGTAGTAAATTCTCACTACAGTCTCCTCTGCTTTCTTATTCTCCCACTGATTGAATAAAAATGGATGCAGAGTACACAGCAGAGTGTCCGTAACATTGACAGTGTCCAATAATGATGAGCTGTTATTTTTTGGTTTCTGTTCCCTTTTCCTTCCCTTTGTCCTTTTTAAATTTTTGCCTTTATAGTTTAATTTTTGCAGCTGAATTATTTTATATGACTTCTGAACAATAAAATCTATTGTATGGCTGTTGTTCATAGCCATACAATCTATGGTTTAATAGCCATAAAATCTATTGTTCAGAAGTCATATAATTATTTTGAACAATAGACTTATTGTTCAGAATTCATATAAAATAATTATAAACATTGGGTAAACATCCAAATAAGTAAACATTGACTTCATAAATCTCAGTTAACAAGCTTTTCCCACTCATAGAGATGAGACATTTTACAATGAGCTGACAGTATATATTTTTCTTTTTCCAAGAGTAAATTTTTAAAGCTAGAATTAGTATTTAAATACTTTGTAAAAATTTACTGCTTTATACATTAGTTGATACTCTATGATACCACCTTCTGAGAAAGTATGTACTAAAGTTACTATATACCTAAACCTATGACATAGCAATTCTACACGTTTATGCCCAAGAGAGTGTGTGTGCATCAACAGATATGTATGGGAAAGTTTATATCTGTAATATCCCCAAACTGGAAACAACTTTATGTTCACCTGCAGAAAAATGAATAAATACATTTGATATATATCACTCAAACATAAAGATGAACAAAAGGTGTCAGGTACAAGAGTATATATTGTGTGATTTATTTTATATGAAGTTGGTGTTCAGGCAAAATGAATCTATGGTAGTAGAATCAATAGCAATTACCAACTAATTGGCAGAAGGGATATAATAGATTGTGGAGGGGCATGTGGACACCTCTTGAGTGATACAGATTTTCTTTCTTTTTTTTTTTGCCAATTTATTTATTTATTTATTTTTTATTAAATGATAGCTGTATACATTAATGCAAACATGGGGTACAGTGTAGTGTTTTCATATACAATTTGAAATACTGGAGCTTCAAATATGTGTATAAAATATTCATTAAACTATGTAATAATATTGTGTAATCTCAAAGGATAAATGATACTAAATACTTTTTTTCTGTTTGTCTTTAATATGTCAGGAAAGTTATGCTAATTTGTTCCTATTAACAAAAGATTTTTAATATTGGCTTAGATGTCCATCTGTGGCTACCATAGCAAACTGAGCTCTTACTGTGTTTGATTTTGATCCTTAAAGCAGCTTTGCTTTTCAGAAGGTTTTTAATTGGGTCACTGATACTATTTTGAATTTTATTGACATCATATAGCTTAGAAAGAGCTTGAGAAGGTTTTGTGTAAAAGGGAAAGGCCTGCCCAAGCTTGAAAATTAACCAACCAGGGCTGCATATTTAAGAATTAGATAAATACAAATTTATACACTAAATTTGTATTAATACAAATTATGCACTTTAATTTGTATTAAATTTAAATTAATAATTTAAATTAATTGTACACTTTAATTTTAATTAATTTTAAATTAATACATTATGCACTTTATCACCTTCATATTCTTTTTGTTCTACTTACATTATTTAATGAGTATAAGTAATGCAAAGAAAATTTTTTTAATTAAACTTATATAATTAAATTTAGATTTAAAGTGCATAAAAGTGAAAAGTGGCTATTAATGGGAATTTATATGAATGCTCATCAAAATTGTGAACGTTTATTGAATTAATGATTCATTCAGGACTCTTACTATACTGCAGGCTAACTTTACTATGCTTATCAAAAGTTCTTTGGGTACATACAAACGGGCGTGAGGCTCCTAAACATTTTTAAGTAACAAGCTCTGACTCCTTGCTACCCTTCGGTTCTTGTTTTCCCAGGCTGCGCTCCAAGTTGGGGGTCATGGAGAAAGGCTACACCAGTGTCGAGAAGTCATGCTTCTGACTTACAAATCCATCCCTATGCAAGTGGATGGGGAGCCCTGTAGGTTGGCCCCAGCTATGATTCGCATCTCCCTGAGGAATCAGGCCAACATGGTACAGAAGAGCAAGAGGAGAACGTCCATGCCTTTACTCAACGAGTGAGTCTGCCCCTCGCCCACCTTGACTGACAGGAAGATGTTGGAGAGCAGAATGCAGGCAGAGCATGTGCATGGTCTGGGGACCTCGCTGTGCTGGGAGAGAAGAGGCCAGGAAACTCAGCAGTTCCTTGGTCTCTCTCGTGGAAACATATATTTTTTCTCCATGTTTATTGTACGGTTATCACACCCTTCTTTTGGATATTATAACCATATGTGAGATAGATGATTCTCCTTCCCTGACCTCTTGAGTGTGTATTTTCTGGACTAGCAGATAATCATGGAGGTGATCATTCAGGGGTGGTAAAGTGTGTCCAGATAAACGTGTTCTTGCTTGTTTGGTTTCAGGGAGGCATATAGTTAGCCTCTGTTTGAGCAGCAGGTCAGTGGCGGGTGTTGGCTTCCCTAACAGCGGGAGGTTGGCAGAGCTGGTCTTGGCTTGACTCTATCCACATCACCCCCTCTCTGCTTGTCAGACTTGCCCCTTGCCTGATACTCCCATTCTGGGCTTCTGCTTCAACTCAGTTTTACCTTCCTGGGCAGCATCCTATTGTCCAGACTTAACCCGGCCCTATCCTCCTCATTTTGACTAACTCGTATGATGACTAGATATGTAGATTGTTTATTCATTCTACAGTGTGCTTTACTTCAACGAGTGACTTGAACGTCCGTATGGGGTTGGAGAAGGAGAAAGAGAAAGAAGGGGGTGGGGCAATATGTTTGAGTATCTCCTATCTATTATGCTCCCTATCCATTATACTCCTAAGGCTATTTCAGGACTTGGCCTTGGGTCATTTTTCCTCACAATAAGGGACCCTTAGAAGTGTTCCTCCTGTTTGTGGCCTGTGATGCATGGTGACCTACTTACACTGAGTGGCTGCCTTCCCTGCGGTGCCTGTGAAGCAAGGGTACGCGCTTTGCCATATCTACGGAGTTGGAATGACAGTCTGCAAGAAGTGCCTGGAATAGCCAGCAGCCTGGGTACCTCGCTCCCTGCAATGCTTTCTGCTCTCCTCTTTCTGTGGGGTCCCTTGTTGAGGAACGGCATTCAATGGTGGTCTCGAGGGGTTTTAGTTTTTGGCGTCTGTTTCTAAATCTGAAACTGGGGTGAGAGATGGTCTCCATCCTTTGCTTCTTTCTCTCAGATTCTGGACTTCCCCAGAACTTTTCCTAGATCATTTTCTGGAGGTGCTGTTGAATATATTTCTTGCTTTGTTTACCTCTTACAGCTAGTGAGACTCCCAGCTCATTCTAGAAGTTTCTTGTCCTCTCTGCCTTTACTTTCTGTTAGGCTGAATATACAATTGCTGAGTTTATACGACCACAAAAAGGTGGGATATTAGCAATTCTACCTAATCCCCTGTAGGAATGTCAGCATTAAACCATGAATGCTTGGTTTGGCAGATATCTGTGAACTAAAAGGTGAGCTAATCTCTGTAGCCTGTGTGGCTAATCTCTGTAGCCAGTGTGGCTGGGTCACTTGTAGCTAGTCTCTTAAGAAGAAGGAATAAAACTAGCTCTTTACTGTCTGTGGGCCAAGTGCTCACAGTCCCATGCCTGCTGCTTCCATATTTATTAGCCTTACCCGACATGACACTGGTCACAATTCATTTGGGCTTTCTTCACATATAAAATGTATGTTCTTTTCTTTTCATACTCATGTCACATGTAATCCATGATGTCATTTCTTGTAGTACTTGGCTGTGCAGGTGTTCAGGAAGCAGCCTCAGCTCAAAAACACCACTACTTACCTCTTAGCAGGAGGTGGTGGTGCCCTCATCAAGGTAGCCCCAGGCCATATGGAAGGTCTAAGAGAAACAGGAACAATAATATGATTTTTATTTTTAAAATGAAAATTTATAAAACTTAAAAAATAACAAACATCTTTATTATTGCTTATAAAAATTATTATTATCTGATACTATATTTTTAGAAAATAAACACAGCACATTTTCAAAGGAAAGCCAAAAACCTTAGTGCCCATATCATACTTGTCCACTAACCCGTAACTTCTCTCACTCTGGACTTATTTGCCCTGGGTGAATCAATTGTTTGTGTTTCACGAGAAATCCTTGTTTTGAAATCTAACATCGGCCCCTGGATTTCCAAGTGGATGTTGAAGGCCAGCCTTTCCTTAAGATCTTTCGACAGGTTTTCTTCAGTGTTCCGAATCCTTCAAGCTTCTCTGTGCTTTGGCCATTGTGTGAAGCTCACTATTTCATTCATTCAGGAAAGAGAAGCTTGAAAGACTCTTTTTCCCTTTACTTCCTGCCTTCCCTTCTTGATGACTATCTTCCTCTTTCTTTTCTTCTCTTTTCCTTGTTTTTACTAGCACTCTTTATTCTGTTTTATTTGCCTGCCTTCTTTCTTCCTTACTAGAGGAAAGAGGAATTTGTTTATAATTTCCTTAAAATTCTATCTTCATCTGTGTGTTGCCAATGAGGATAGGAGGGCTGTTTAATTCATCTTAAGGAACTGGGCGTCTTTCACATAGTTATAGAGACTGCAGTGCTCTGGCTCCCTAAGTAGGTGTTCCTTTTGCACTTGAATGTCCATATTGCGTATGGGTCTGCCTTTCTCTGGGTCTCTGCATCTCAGACTTTCAGCCCAGACTTTCTCCTCTAAATTGAAGACTTATATGAACATGTCTTAGCCGACATCTTGACCTTGATATCTCATTGCAGCTTCAAACTACATGCTAGTAGTTTGGACTACTGGACTCATTAATTCTATTTCCTTTGTTTTTCCTCCCCTACCATCCAGGGAGCTTATATTCCATTCACAGTTGTATGCATGGAACTACCAACCACTCGAGGGATCACCATGTCCCTGGCCCCTGGGGTCATCTCAGTCACGTCTACTTCTACACATCCATCAGGCTAGCCACCATGTTCTTTGAAACTTATCTTCTATTTATTTCCCAAGTTTTGAGCTCACACATCATCTATCCTCTTTGCTAGTAAAACAGCTTGAGTTCAAAGGCTGCATGGGCCCCTCTCAGCAGCATCACCAAGGTATGCTCCTGGCTCATTTCCCTGCCCCCACCACTGTGGCCTTCACATGGTCTGTCTTTTCCACCAGTTAGAATGATTTCTCTAAGAATCTAAATCCCCTGCTTTGTAGACCTTTGCAATCATTTCCTTGCTCATCTTCATCACTCTGCACCCCAGAGATAATTGGCATTCTTGGAGCAGCAGCCCCTCGGCCGCATCTCCCCAGTTTGCAGTCTGCTGCTCCTCTTGCCGGGCCCCCATCTCCTTCTCGTCTGCTACCTCTCATGGCCCGAGGCTGTTGCTGCTGCTCTCCCATCGAGGCCTTTTCTGTCTACGTCTAGCTGTTAGATGCCCCACCTGAGTGCTCCTATGGTCCTCTCGCTGACTTCCTTACACCATTCATTAGCCATAGTGTCATCACTGATTTGTTTGTCTCTCTTCCCTGCTATGAGAGGAGGCCCTGGGGTTTGTCCTCGTAGGATCCCCAGTGTCTGTCCTGGTTTCTGAGGCACGGCTACATATTGCATCAGGGACTCACACATCGATCCATTTTATAGTGCTGTCTTTGCCATGTTTCTCTGAAATTACTTCTAAAATAGCATAAATCTAAAATTCCATGAATATAAAAATAATATAGAATGTGTTTTGATCACATTTGTGTCATAAGTTAAGATACATACTCAATAACTTCAAGATATGGTTCACATGGAGGAAATCCCTCTGAGAACTGGTTAAATAGTGGGCCTCCATGATACCACAGTAAAATGAGTATGTCTCTGAACTCACAGGGGCTTCTGAACACAATGAGGCACAGCCTTTCTGTTTGAATGGAATAATACCACGTGAGAGTACTTTATCTATGTCAATATGTTTTCCAAAAATAATTTGGCTTCTACTCTTATTTGCTATTATTATATTCAAACTGAGAGTCTGTGCCTCACTGTGTTCAGAAGACGTATTTCACTTTATCATGGCATTTGAATCCACATGGGGTATGAACTCCAGTAAATAGCATTCTCTTCCTCTAAAACTGTAGAAGAGATTTATCTAGGTTCCTATTAATATAATAGTAATATGATAGCCAAATACATTTATTCATGTTTCTTATTTGGAAAATACCATTGAGGGAGATGAGAAACTTAACTCAGAAACTTAAAAAAAAACCCTGCAGTTTACTAGTAATTAAGGCCACATTAGTAAAGATGATCATAATTTTTATCCAATGGCAAGATTTCTAGTTAGCAGACTTTGAATTAGGTAACCGGATTCCATCATCCTAGACTTCTGAGAAGTTTCATTGGTTGTAACTGAAAAATCCTTGGAAGAGAACATGGAGAGAGAGAAGCTAGAGGTGGAGGTGACCCCGGGCTGACTTTGTGTACGAGAATTTCTGTACTCAGCAGAGCAGAGAAATCAGGGGAGCTATGTCTATGGCTGTTTAAATGACAGAGCAAAAAGAATAATTATGTTACAATGACAGGATTTAGTTTTTTCAGTTCCGCATTTTGTCTCTTAATAGCTACTGTAGAGTGTCTCCATTATAAAGGAAGGGGGAAAAAAGAGAAGTATGTGTTTTTTCCTACCTGGAGTACAGATGGAATTACAGCATTATCTTTGGTGTTCTTAAAGAGCCTTTGCTAATTAACTGAAAGAAGTTAAAGTTTTGTTGAATCTCTCTTTTCAAGAGGGTTGTCTTTTGATGCAAATATTCTATAATACCTGGGGACTCATGGAGGGTATGTGGTAAAAGGATTAAATTCACCTTAATCTCCTCAAAAACGAGTTCCCTATGCCAGCCTGCCACTCGAGTGTGTAAGCGTGTGCCTCCTCTCCTCGGGTGTCCCGACTGGCTTAAGTCAGGGAAGCCAGGATCATCCCCAGGACGCCCCAGCCTCCTGCATCAGCCTTCCTGGCCCTGCACTCAAGTCTGTGGCTTGCCCAGAACCAGCGCCTTCCCCGTGTCCTGTTGGCTTCGTTGCTGTCACTGGCTTTTTTGGATTATTTTTCGTGGCTGGCTTGGTTTTCCTTTTCTTTCATTCACTGTTCAGTGATGTGCTCATTTAATTTCTGTTTAAATTTTGTGTGTCTCTCTTTCTCTCCCCTGGCTTGTTCCTTGTCTGTCCACGCTGTCGCTGACTCTGTCTCCGCTGCCCATTCCCTGCTGCCTCTAGCATCCATCAGGTACAAGCTGCGGACCTGCGGCGAGTGTCTGCTCCCCCCGGCTCCTTCGCCATGTGAGTACAGCGCTGTTCTGTTTCTACATCCCCCCACCTTCTCCTCCCAGGTCAGACCACCTGCGTCCTCATCGTCACAGTTCTGCTACCCAATCAGGAAGCCACCTAACCAGAATTGCTTTCTTGTCCCTTTCTCTGATTTAAAATGGAGCTGTGAAGTTCTGGTGTTCTCTGTGTCTCTGTCCTTGAAGAATTAACAGTTTAATTTTTTGATTAGGTCCGTGAATGCTTGGGGTTGTGTCAAACTCCATAATAAGTTTTATGGAAATCGTATAATACCATTATACTTTACATTTAATACTGTTCGACCATTCAGTTCTCTAAGGGTGAGTTTGAGGAAACTCCGTGCCTTGTGGATGGACCCCTAAAACTACATGTGGAGTTTTGAGTCCATGTACCTGCATATTTGGGGGCTGAAGATCCACAGTTGCAATAAAATATCAATGCCCCAAAACTGTCATTGACTTTGCAAAGTGTGAAGTCTCCACACATGGAAAAATTAACAATAGGTATCTTGGAAAATGTTCTCCACGTGTGCAGAAAGAGGTGCCCAACACAAAGAAAATATTTGGTGAGATTTTGTAATGATTATTTTGTAAATAAGGTACCTTTAGCTACAATTTCTCATTTTTCATATGTACGGTGGCTTTTGGGACCCTCTGTAGTTTGTGCCTAATGAACTCCAGGGCATTATTTTTTGTTTGTGGTGAAAACAAAAAGCGCATATATGTATCTATTTTAAGATTTCCATTCAGGATCGTTTGAGCCTGTTGCCTCTGCCTAATCCTCTATCTTTCCTCCAACTAACATATTTCTATCCAGCATTTACTGTGTTGCAGGTACCCTTACAGGAGCTTTCCATGTGTTAACTAATTGATATAGTCGTTTATTTTCCCTCCAGCCCCATGCCACGTGTAGTATCATTATCTCCATTTTATACATGAGGAATCTGATGCGCAGAGAGGTTAAGTAACTTGCCCAAGGTCACACAGCTGTTAAGTCATAGACTGGGATTCCAACTCAGGCAATCTGGCTTCAGAGTTCATGCTCTTAGCAGTTTATAGTCCGCTGCCTTTCATCCGTCAGGATCCTATGTATTTCTCAAGGCCTGCTTGAGTGATTCCCTTTCCGAAGACTTCTTCCTTTACTCTTGCCGTTAGAATTCACTGCACCTTCACTCATAGTTATCATGGTTTGATTTGCTATTAACTACATTAACTCTGTATCTGCATATTTTTCACGTGAAACAGGCTATTTGAGATCCTTGGTCATATCTATTGCATAGCCTAGTTACATTTTTTAACACTGAGTATTCTGAAACTAAACAACGGTCGATTAGAATGAATGAGTATAAGAATACATGTCTAAATGGAGCTATGTAGTATCTGACACCTAGTGAGAAAGCAAATTCTGGAAGTCCAGTTATGTAGTCCTTAACTCTAGTCTTAGAAGTATTTACGTATTCATTTACAAAAACCACTATTTATTCAACACCTTTTGTTTTGCACGGCTCTGCGTCAGACACTATTTTATGCTGCACACCTAGTGGTGAGCACAGCACAGCACTTCCTTCCTGGAGCTTAAAATTCAAGAAAATGATACTCAATTCCCAATTCGGAGGTTATTGCAGGCATAAATTCTCCATTCTGTAGAGCCCAGTTCAGTGAGTTTAGGTACAAGGCCTAACCTTCAGTGATCCTTTTTTAGCTTCTCCATTGATGTTAATAAAAGAATTGAAAATGTTAGCAACAGAAATGCAGATGTTAGGCCAGGTGTGGTGGCTTCCACCTGGAATCCTCACACTCTGGGAGGCCAGGAGGGGAGGACTGCTTGAGCTCAGAAGTTCTAGACTAGTCTGAGCAAGAGTGAGACTCCATCTTTACTGACAATAGAGAAAAATTAGTTGGGATTTGTGGCAGGCACCTGTAGTCCCAGCTACTCAGGAGGCTGAGGCAGGAGGATTGCTTGGACCCAGGAGTTTGAAATTGTTTTGAGCTAGGCTGATGCCATGGCACTGTAGTCTGGGGAACAGAGTGAGACCCTATGAAAGAAAGAAAGAAAGAGAGAAAGAGAGGAAGGGAGGAAGGGAGGAAGGGAGGAAGGAAGGAAGGAAGGAAGGAGGGAGAGAGAGAGAGAGAGAAAGGAGAGAGAGAGAAAGAGAGGAAGGAAGGAGGGAGGGAAGGAGAGAGAGAGAGAAAGAAAGAAAAGAAAATGTTATCATGTTTCTAGCACAGTCATTTTGGTGGTATTTACAGTAGAGTCATGGTAGGTTATCTTAAATGGGACAGTTTATTTCTTATTCTAGGGGTGTATGCATAAGAAGTAGGGTAAATTGTACTGTTTACTTCTAGTGCTTAGTGCAGCAGGCACTAAATCCTGGCTTTTTAAAAACTGGAATATTAACCTGAACATATTTTATGATATACACTAAGTATCACGTATTAGAGGTTTTATATGTGTGACTGATATAATATTTATATAATACAGTTTATTAAATTATGATATCATTAAAAAAATCAGACAACAGGGTGGTGCCTGTGGCTCAAAGGAGTAGGGCTCCGGCCCCATATACCAAAGGTGGCGGTTTCAAACCCAGCCTCGGGCAAAAAAAAAAAAAAAAAAAATCAGATAACAAAACATTAGCACATAGAGCAAGGGATGTGGAGAAAAGTCCAGACTCAAACATGTATTTTGTCTTTTTATATTGTGGCAGTGATAGCTTTGATCCATTCTCACCTTGTTATTTGCTATTTTCAGCAATGTTGAAAAATTATGCTAACATTGCTTTCGATATCCTGGACTAAGATAATCTGGTCATTTTTGGCCTTAAGATTAGCCATTCTGTGCTCAGAATAACTCTTTTTTATAAATGTTCTTTTTTTGGGGGTGAGGGAAAACCCCTCCTCTGCTCCGGAAGCAAACGTTGCTTCACTGAGGCGGCTTTTCCTAATCTTTCTCGTAGCTTCCTGATGACTTTTTTACTCGATTGTTAGGAATTGCAGTTAATGGCTGTGTGTATGCAAAATTTTGGCTTTATGCATAGGGGAACCCTAAAATTTTATATTTTGATTGTAAATGAGTACATACAAACTGATAAATTTTAATCACAGATGTCTAGTGACCTCGCCTAATAGGGCAAAACAAAGAAAATAGAATGTTTCTCCACAAATCTTGTAGAGTCTAATGTATTAAATTTGTAATTCATATTTAAGTAGCTTAATAGTGAAGTCCTCATGGAAGGACACATATATTCAACTACATTTCATGAAGCTAACTGGTCATGCTACATGCTTTCGGTACCAGCTCCTACTTAGGCCACAACAGTTGTTGACTTCAGTAACTTTCCCCTGTAGTTGCCTCCTTCCTCGGTAGCTTCTGTTTCTCTTCTGTTTTCCCCATATCAGGATGAAATAATGTGATCCATGTATACTTAGCTTGCTCAGATTTTTTCATCTTTCTGCCAACATTATTATGTGGATATCAGATGCTCTGTGGAATACTGGAATCCCACAGTGCTGGGATTACAGGCGTGAGCTACCTCACCCGGCTCATTTTTTACTTTTTAAGATTCACATTTGGGGCCGGGCACAGTGGCTCAGGCCTGTAATCCTAGCACTCTGGGAGGTCGAGGCAGATGGATTGCCTGAGCTTAGGAGTTCAAGACCAGCCTGAGCAAGAGTAAGACTGTCTAAAAAAAAAAAAAAATCTAGCCAAATGTTGTGGTGGGCACTTATACTCCAAGCTACTTGGGAGGCTGAAGCAAGAGGATCACTTGAGCCCAACAATTTGAAGTTTGCTGTGAGCTAAGATGCCATAGTACTCTACTGAGAGTGACAAAGTGAAACTCTGTCTCATAAAAAAAAATGAAATGAAATTAATATATAGTAAATTTGCCTTTTCTGATATACAACTCCATGAGGTTTAAGGCATATATGGATTTGTGTAACCACCCCCATAATCAGGATACAAATTAGCCTGTCACCCCCAAAAGCTGCCTTGTGATCTAGGTTGTGGCCGTACTCTTCCATCTCTCAGCCTCTGGAAGGCTGATTATTATAGATTTGGATTTTTGCGAATACGATATAAATGCAATTATGTACAGTATGTAACCATTATGGCTGGATCGTGGACTGTTATGTCTCTGAGGTTTCTCCAAGTTGCTGTACATATGACCTATTTGTCCTTTTTGTTCCACTGTCTGTGTGTTTTGGTTTCTTTACCCATTCACCTATCAAAGGATATCTGGGTTATCTCCAGTTTGGGACGATTATGAATAGAGCTGCGATAAACATTGAGGAACAGGTTTTGTGTAAACAAAGTTTGTATTTCTCTAGGTTAAACCTCTAGGAATGGGATTGCTGGGTTATATGGTAAGTGTACATTGACCTTGTTAAGAAACTGGCAAACTGCTTTGCAGAGTGGCTGTACCATTTTGCATTTCCACCGCCAACCTACGATGGCTCCAGTTGCTCCATATTCCTGCCTGCACTTGGTATTGTTGGCATTTCTAAGTATTAATCATTCTAGTCGAAGTGTAGTGATAGCACACCTATAGTTTAATTTTCCTTTCTGAAATGGCTAATGATGTTGGACATCTTTTCTTGCGTTGCTAATTCACCTTGCATCATACCGTCTTTGGTGAAGTGTGTGTTTGTGTCTTTGGCTCATGTTTTAATTGGGCTCCCTGTTGACTTTTGAGGGTTTGCTTATATTCTGCACCCAAGCTTTGTCACACATGTGATTTTCAAGTATTTCTTCCCAGCATCCATTGTGTCTTTTCAGTCTTTTGATGGTATCTTTTATAGAGCAAAACTTTGGACAAAATCTAAATTATCAAGTGTTTCATGACAGAGCTGTGCTTTGGGTATTATTTTGAAGTGCTCCTTGTCTAATCCTAGGTCATGAATATTTTCTTCTTTGCTTTCTCCTAATATATATATATATATATTTCATTTTGCATTTGGGTCTATGATCTGTTTTGAATTAATTTTTGTAAAGGATGTGCTGTTTAGATTCAGGTTAACTTTTTGGCTTATGAATATTCAGTGTTTCCAGCACCATTTGTGAAAAGATTATCCTTTCCCATTAAATTACTTTTACAACTTCGTCAAAAATCAACTGAATGTACATATGCATCAGTATCCATAGGGGGTTGGTACCAGGACCCCCTGAAAATACCAAAATATGCAATTAGAAGCCAGTGTTTTTTAAATATCAAAAATACTATTTATAATAGTACCAATAAAATGAAATACTTAAGTACAAATCTAGCAAGATATTTACAAAATCTGCATTCTGAAAACTTCCAAACAATGATAAACAAAATAAATACGTAAAGAGATAGAACTTTATATATTGAGTGTTTCAATATAGTAAAGATGTCAATATTCCCCAAATTGATCTGTGAATCTAATGTAATTCCTGTCAAACTCCTGCAGGATTTTTGGAGACACAGGCAAGCTGATTCTAAAAACTTATATTAAAAAAACCCCAAAGAACCCTTATAACCATGACAGTTTTGAAAATGAAGAATAAATTTGGGAGAATAACTTGATCTGATTTTAAAAGTTATTGGAAAAGTATAGTAATCCAGGGCTTGGTATTGTGGCTCATGCCTGTAATCTCAGCTACTCAGGAGACTGATGTGGGCGATCACTTGAGCCCAGGAGTTTGAGGCCAGCTTGGGCAATGTAGCAAGACCCTGTATCTTAAAAAATAAAATAAAAATGAAGGTACAAAAATCGAGAGGATAAGGCACTTGCTAAGGCATAAACCACATAGACTAATGGCCCAGAATAGAGGTCCAGAAGTGTGTGTGTGTGTGTGTGTGTGTGTGTGTGAGTGGGTGTGTGGCCACATCTGCAGATTTTGATGTTTGTAGGGGATGCTGGGACGAACCCCCCATGGATGCTGAGGGACGACTGTTTGTACATCCAACTATTTTTTGACAAAATTCTAAAAGCAATTTAATGGAAAAAGATATGTCTATTTAATCCTGGACCTTTAAGGAGAAAATAAGCTTCATCTGTGCTATTCAGAACCCATTTTTTCTTTTCCTTTCTTCTCTCTATAAACTCAACTCCACCCATCCTGGACTCCATCAGAAAGTAGCAATAATATTGCCAAAGTAGAAATGTATGCGTATCCCTTTGTAAACTGGGAAGCTTGCCACTAAAGTAGCTGAGGGGATTGTTCAGTCATAGTTTGCCTCAATGAATTAAGCTATTTAGTGGTGACTCATACACAAACTCCTCTGAGAATCTCAGGATGAAGGGTACGCATGAGCCAGTGGAGCGTCCAGAAGTGTGCTTCATGTCTGGGGCAGAAATCTACCCAGATTCTGACTTGTGGAGTATAATTTTGGGGTTATAGGTTCTCGAACCAAAAACCAATTTTGAGAGTAGCACAAGGGCCTAATAAGCATTCCAAATATCATGACTAAATTTGTTCAGCATCCTTTTGTTATTATTATTTTGTCCCTGGGTGATTATCTTTCAGTCATATAATTATCAATCATAGAAGACTCTTTGACTTTCTGTATTTTCTGATTGATTTCAATGAATGGGAAGTACTTCTATAATGGGGGGAAAAGCACAAAAGATTAATATTTTTAGAAGAACAAGGGAGAATTACTAAATTCATAGAATTGAAAGAAATGCCATTTGCTCAATGTCAAGGCCAGCGCAGCAGATGAGTTAGCTTCAGGCCCTCTGGAAAACAAAGCTCTTAGCTCTTCTCTTCCTTCCTCTCTCCTCCTACTCCACATTTTCTGGGTACTCATACTAGTGATTTCATTTCACTGATGTTCAGTTTCTTGGCCTTGTCATTCATGTCACCCTTTCTTTCTGCTTCTAAGGTTACTTTCCTCAGCTATTTCCATAAAACAAATACCCTGAGTGGAAAATTACGAAGAAAATAAATTAAGTGCTACTTGATCTTCATCTTATGGAAGTTTCCAAACTACAACCTAGGCTGTAACGTGCGTAATATATTTTTTTCCTCCCCCTGCTCTGTGAGTTTGCCTCCCAGTCTTTGCACCTTGCTGGGGTATTCATCCCACTTAGAGAGGTCCTGGGACATAAAGCAGAGGGGCAGTGGGAATGACCCCAGGTCTCTAGCTAGAGCAGCTTCCTTCCCATCCTGTGACCCCTTTATCCCTAAAGATGTTACTTTAGAGAATGAGAGGGTGAAGAATTCAACATCCTTCTGCTTTGAGTGCCCTGGGGGAGCCCTACATTTGTCTATGTAACAATAACCTCATGTTAACGCTGTGCATTTTGCTTTTTCAGACATTAAAAACGAAGTGCAGTTGGTCCCTGGGATTCCAATCAGCTTTAAAATTTTGTTATGATGTAGGGTGCCAGCCCTGTATGACGGAGGTGGTAGGTTCAAACCCAGCCCCTGCCCCCCCCCAAAAAAGTTCCATTATGATGAAATTCAAGGCATTACCCTAGAATTATATGAAAATCTATCCTAAAGAACTCTATGACATGAAGTAGGCAAGACCTGTCATTGGACATGGCAGGGTTATCCTGGGTCGTGAGTCCTGAGCAGGGAGGCCAGGCCCTGTACTGTCTTTGTAAGCTTAGTTAATGCCTTGTCTTGATGTCAGCAAGAACACAAGGCGACTTTCACATTTAGCCAGAGAGGTAATATGAACCTATACTATGCTAAGTGCTTTGCATTGTGATCAAATTTAGCACCTTATTAGCCGTATGAGGTAAACATTACTATTATTCCAATCTCATAGATGAGAAGACTGAGAGCAAGAAATGGATGAACCTTGCAAATGATTACATGCTATTGATTGATACAGTTAAGATTAAAATTTAGGGCGATCTGCTTTAAAGATAGCATTTAAGGTATGGAACTCTACTGTCATATCACCTCTGGTTATTTCCCGTGTATTTGTACATTTTCATATATATGAGAGATACCAATATCTAATACCAATATGTATCTATGCCTTTTTTTTTAAGTGACAGGGTCTCACTTTGCTGCCCAGGCTGAAGTACAGTGGCATGATCATAGCTTACTGCAGCCTTGAACTCCTGAGCTTAAATGATCCTTCCACCTCTGATCACAAGTAGCTGGGACTACAAGGCATGTACTACCACACCTGCCTAATCTTTATTTTTATTTTTGTAGAGGCAGGATCTTGCTATGTTGTCCAGGCTGGTCTGAAATTCCTGGCCTTAAGTGATCCTCCTGCCTTGGCCTCCCAAATGATATATCTATATCTTTTCTTTCTTTCTTTCTTTCTTTGTTTTGTTTTGAGACAGGGTGTCATTTTGTAGCCCTTGGTAGATTGCTGTGACATCATAGCTCACTGAAACCTCAAACTCTTGGGCTCAAGTGATCCTCTTGCCTCACCCTCCCAAGTAGCTGGGACTACAGTTGCCTACTACAACACCTGAATATTTTTAGAGATCAGGTCTTGCTCTTGCTCAAGCTGATCTCAAACTCCTGAGCTCAGGCAATCCACCCACCTTGGCCTCTCAGAGTACTAAGATCACAGGCTTGAGCTACTGTGCCTGGCTGTTTGTTATATTTTGGTCAAATCATACTCTGTAAACTTTTAAAGAAGATTTGAATGTGAATGCTAATTTAAAAGTAAATTTTGAGTGTTGCAAAAAGTAGGATGTTGAAGGATGTTGAATTTCTTGGTGTCATAGGTTTGTGGTTTACGGTTGTTATAATAAAATTTCAGAATGATAAATCCCAGTTATAAATAAATTCTAGGACAGCTAAAGAATTTGGAGAGTCTTTCAGAATTGTTAGGAATGGGGTGTGACCTAGGAAGTAGGCTTATCAGGACGCGTCGTGCTGACCTGACGTCGCAGTGGAGGGGCTGCTCCTGTTTTCTTGGATCAGCGACAGTCAACACGGAGTACACTTACCCAGTGCACTGACCTAAAGGCACTGCACAACAGCATACTTAGGAGTCGCTCAAAATGCAAAACCGTTCCTTGTTGCTTTTTAAATTTGTTTATAGAGATGAATTATTCATATCTGCATTAAGTGTAGAAATAGTCTTACCACTGAACGCTTTTTGTCTAGTGAAAGGTTATCTCAAAAGTGAAGGGAATATTTACCGCAGGTTTTGCTGGCTTACGTGTGGAGCATGAGTGGGTTCTTACAAAAGTCAGATTCGGGGGAAAAGGGAGAGTTTGCAGGTTGGTTTGGGGATAATATATGTTCCAGGTATATGGGGTGGGAAAAACTTATGAAGTTACAAAATGTTCATTTAGAATTAAAAAAAAAATTTAAATAAAAATAATCTGATTTTAGGATTAACATGTCCAATAAATATAAAAACAGGGGTTTTAAAAAGATTTTTCTATATGGTATGACCTTTAAAAACGGAAGTGGAAATTAAGATCTGAATAACCAGAACCAGTCTCAAACTTGCAGAGATTTCTAATCCAACTTAGAATTTTTTCAATTATACTTCTTTTTACGAACTTTGGTTGTAAGATTGAGACAAAATGGGTTTATTTTCTTCGTGCATCTTTTTAGGAGGCATGCGAGTTTATTAGGGCTGCCATCTTCAAGTCCACAGACCGGGGAACCCCAACAACAGGAATTGATTTTCTCCTTTTCCTCGGGGCTAGAAGTCTGAAATTAAGGTATCAGCAGGGTTGGCTTCTTCTGAAGTCTCTGTCCATGGTTTGTGGCTGGCTTTCTTCCTCGAGTCTTCCTTCCTTACCTGTCTGCATCCCAGTTTCCTATCTTATCGGGACACCAGTCACATTGCAGGGGGGCCTCCCCTCACTACCTCAGGCTAACCTAATTACCTCCTTAAAAACCCTGTCTCCAAAAACAGGCACATTCTGAAGTACTGGGGATTAGGACTTTAAGGTACCAATTCTGGAGGCAATTTATCCCACAAAAGCATAATACTGGATACATTTGATTGAATTTTAGTTATTTTGCTTTTTGTGTGTTATTAACTATTGGAAGATTAAATTTTGTGCTATTTCTTATTTAATTTTTGAAGTCTTTTTGATTATAGGGTATAAGAAGGGCTGAAAGATATCCCCCTTTTATTTTTAGCATATTTTTAGTATTAATCATATAATAAGGTTGTTGACTTCTCTGGAATCCAAATTCATTTTCTGTAAAATAAGGCAGTTGAACAATACGTACTTTGAATTTATTGTTCAAATCTGAATTTCTAAAGCTTTATTATAATAGAAGAAATTACAGAATGCGTACAGACTATAAATGAAAAGGCAAATAAGTAATTGTTCTAGTATTTGTGAGTAAAAGTTTTATTTACAAGTGGACTCTCACTCAAGAGAAAACAAAAAAAGTACCTTTAGATTGGCCATTACAGCTACAGTGTTATTAATGGGTTCTCTGTACTCAGGGAGAAAAAAAAAAGACATTTCAATTTTTACCTCAGTATTGTAATAATAACTGATATTATCTTCTGAAACAGAGTGTGAGAAGAACAGGTCAATAACACAGAAATCTAGATGTTTGTTTTGAAAGTTCTAAGAGTGTGTTTACTTTGGATTACTTTGCTAAGGTGGTGAGGAGTAGTGAGGTGCATTCCATTTATAGAAGTTTTGGTTTAATTATATCGATTCAATTGAGTTTCCCCTGGTCTGTCATAACATCCTGAAACACTTACATGAAATGAAAAGAGAATACATTTGAAAAGGCATAAAAAGTAAAGACTTGTTAATCCCAGGTTCTGCTAATCCTTAGAGCTTGTCATCACATTCTGTGTTACAAAATGGAACTCTGAAAATGAATTCAGCCAGTTGCAAAGTTACAGCTACAGTATTTGACTAAAAGAAGAACACCATTGGATGAATAACAAGTGGAACAAAAAGGCCAAAGCTTTCTGCTTTATATCACAGATACCTGTAGTTTTATTTATTTTGTAAAAATGTAGCACTTTTTAAGAGAGCTGGTTTATGTTCTCGAATTGTGACATAAGTATATTATTTGGCTTGATGGCATTTTGTTGCCTAGGAAAACAATTGTATTGTGTTTCCTTGAGGAAAACTTCTTGACTTATGAATACTTTAGGTTACTGCCCTTCATAGAGATTTGATCGACTTTAAGGTGACTAATAAAGGCGAGAAAGAAACAGGAAAATCAACAGAATCCCAAATTATTTTTACATTCGGCATTCTGACATTACCAGTAAAACCACATCCTCTTTCTCTTTTATTTATGCCGGTAGTTTTCCTTCTAGCATTTGGTAGCATCCAAATATGGACCCATTTTTGCTGTGTTTGCTGCTTCTTCATCATCCGAGTAATTTATTAAATGACCCCGAAAGGTATATTCTGAGGAATTCTTTTCCTTAAGTTTATCAGCAAATTTTAATGAAAGTTATTTTTGTTACTAGAATTGTATTGATATAATATTTGTGTGATTCTTGTAATTTCTGTTCTAGAAATATGTCTTTATTCTATACATTCTTACATAGACAAGAATTTGATTTCCAAAAAAGAACAGTGTGTACAATCCCTCAGTTCATTGGCTCAGGAATTAGAGAAGGGTAGTGAAGAGTTTTTACCCAATTGGTTAAATTGGCTGAGTTGGAAAAGAATCAGAAAAGAATTCTTCCTCTTGAGTTTCTTATGAAGAAACCTGAGCTGACGGGAACATACCCCATCTGAGCTACCAGAGGGGGCTTAGGATCCCATCAGCCATAGGCTGATGGATAGTAGTGATGCCACCTCTCTCCAGAGCCAAGTATAGCATCATGCTGAGAATTCAGGATCTTGGTAAAAAATGTCAACTTAGAAGGAAAAAATGAGAATCAAAACAAATTAATGTGAAATACTAATTACATGCTGAATACAAAAAACATAATTTTGCAATTTTTTTCACTGCTACTCAGACTTTAGGAAAACATATGGATCCTTTTGTAAAATGTTTCACGTGGAAAGCTAAAATCATTTAGTAAAATGGTTTTTATGTAATGCCACTTATTGTCAGGCCAGTACTTTTTATTTTCTTCGTGTAAAACAAAACCTGGAGTTTTCTCCTGAACACGTCTTTTTGCTACAGTGGACTCAGATGTACTTTGTGGAGTAGCTTTTCACTAGGAAGACGTCTTGGAGGGCCTAGGTTCCTTCTTTCCTCTATCTAATTGGGTTTATCATTTCTTCACCTTAAAATAGACATTTCGTATCTTTTCTTTTTCTTTGTATTTTTAATTTGTTTTTTAAAGATAGGGTCTAGCTATGATGCCCAGGCCTGGTCTTGAAAAATAATGTTTTAGTTTATGCATAGATAGATATCCTCTCAATGCTATCACTATCAAAGTGCTCAGAATCAACAGAAGGTCAGCAAATTTACCAGTAGTTGTAAAACTAATTTCAGTGTCCTTTATTATACATGCACGTGTGAAAGGCCATGAGGGTTTTCTTTTGTGAAAGTGTAGTTTTTAAACCACAAATTATAATACTTTTCCCATACATCTTTTCAGTAAAGAAAATCAATTTGTTTACCAGTTGCAAATAAGAATAGGATCACACAGCAGTGAGTGATTGCTAACCCAAAGAAAGATTTTTTAACACTTTAAATAGCAAATAAATGTAAGACATCTGTTTGATACACAGAAATTGAAACCTGTAGTGGAAAATATCTTTCTTCCCAAGCACATGAGATCTAAAGCCATTTTGATGGCTTAGGAGTAACACTGTCCTAGTACGCCTCATTGGTAAAAGCCCAAGGACTCTTTATACTCCATTATAGGTAGTGATTAATGGTCCTCTCTCCAATAAGCAGTAAAAGAATTCTCCATGCTGTCGCAGGCTGCGGTACTAAAAGTTCATATTAGTTTTGTGATGGAATCTTTAGTCATTTTTAATACCCTGGAAACCTACATCACATGGATTTTCTTCTTAAAGAGGAAATGCCTTTGGCCTGATATAATGAAAAAAAAGGGCTTGAGTTGTATACTTATTCTCGTTCCAGCTGTTCTTAACTGTTCTTCATTTCAGCAATTTAAATTTGCACAGCTCTCCTACAAAAAGGCATGCTCCCGTTACCTCTAATTTCCATCTGTTCTTGTTTACTATGGTATTGACTTCTCCCTTGCCTTTCATCAGGATATTTGTCCCATTTTATACTCTTTAAGCATGAAAAAGTCTAACAAGGGTATAAAACTCTTCCCCTAAAAGACTTTCTGTTTTGAAGGTTGTCATCTCTAATTGCCATGTAGCAAACATCAGAACGGAAGCCTCCACTGTCACAAGACTTAAATTTGCAGGTACTATCCAATCACAAGTAGAAATTCTTCTTCATTCATGTCATGTAAGGATGAGCCAGCGACTTGAACATTATGTGTGAAGGTAGCACACCAATACTATGCTGCACAAGCTTAGAGATTATTTCTTGTTTTTCGGATTTAGTAATGGGAGTAGATTTTCCTTTGAGTGAAAGTCTATTGGGTGGTGCCCATCCTGGACAATGGTGCACATTACCTATTCCAGAGGATTAGGTATGATGAAGAATGTAGTCATGACAAATAATTTTTTTCATTGCAAATATTGTATTGTAAGCAGCAGTTTAACTCATGTCGAAAGGCACATATTTAACATACGTACAGATAGAGACAGCTGAGCATCTTGTTTTCAAAGAGCTCGTGGTTTAATGGGGGATGTAAATCATCACATGAGGATCACATTTTCATTTCAAACAGTGCACAGTATGCTGAAATTTTTGGATATGGGGAGCACAATTAGTTCAGATTCAAGATAATAGTATCCTGGCCTGGGGGGGGGGGTCATGAAGAGAAGCACACATATTTGAAAGATATTTAGGCAAGGGTGAAATTCCAAGGGAGAGAAAGAAGGAGCTTCTGGAAATTTAGCTGGAAGACCAGAAGAATGTTTTGAACTGAAATCCAAAAGAAAAGAGCTTCAAGGAGCAGGGAGGGAACCATACAGAGGGAAGCTACTGAAGAGTGAACTAGAAGAGAACTGAGAAGTGAATTTAATATGCATGAATAGAGGGAAAGGAAAAAAGAGAGATATTGTGTAATCTTACGGGGAAGAAACTCCAAGGTTCTGTGGCAACTGCTCATTCAGTTGACTTAAAAAATAAATCTGGGACTCTGGTAACTGGAAGTTGTAACATGACATGCATGAGGGGGTGGGTCCACATCGAAGTATCAGGAAATTGTGTGACTGAGCCAGTAACAGTGATGGCATTCATTGCCACAAAAAGAAATAGGGGGCCAGGAGAATCTGAAATATTATTCATCAAGGTTATTGGTCTTTTCTTTTCCTGTAAAGTGAACGTGATGAAATTGCTATCCTCGTGGAGCTGCTTTGCAAAGCCACCAAGTAAAGCCATTGCTTGTTCATTCTCCACCTTTGCGTCCCCTCAAAATGACGTGGCACCAAGCAGAAAAGACCATCCCTCATAACCACATGGTGATTCTGCTCCCCTGCATATTCATTGGCTACAGATTTCAAAAGCATCGATATTTATTGCAACTTTCTATAGAAGTGTGAACATGTTCATTGTAATGTGTGTTTGAAGATCTCTAGAAAAATTCAGTTTTGTTTCAGCCAATGTCATGCAAGTTCCTTGATGTTTGGCTCTTGTAGTCTATTTTGAATCTGGCAGCCATGACATCAGCACATGTTTCTTTGACATGGCCTAAAGTTTGTCCTCTGTTGCCTTTAGTCCCTGTGCCTGATTACTTCAGTGAGTTAAAACCCAACACACACAAGAAAATGGTGGTAGAAAGACCAGTATGGAGGAGATTTGGACTCCTGAGGGCAAATTTTCAAATGCTTAGGGCGAGCTGAATAAGGACTAACCCACTCCCTTCTAGTATTTTACAACTGGGTAAGGATTAAGCCAAGACTGAGTAGCTGTTTGAAGATACAATGGTAGGGGTATGTACAATCAGGGGGGATGGCAAAGATTGAATTACATAGGATCCCTCTTAACTCTATAATGGTTCCACAATCCCATAGGAAGTTCTAGAGAAGTAGCTGTCTCAAATAATGTGTCCATCATAATGTATCATAATAGCCTCCTCACAAATGGGTGTCTTAGAAACTAAGAACTTATTCAACTTCTATCAAAAAAGAACTAATAACTTTTAAAGATATTTTCTGCAGGAAGATGTACTGGGCAGGGAGCACGTGGCTGACTGCTGCTGCTGTGATTCTGGTTTATCCTTAGCTTGAGATTCAAAAACTTCTGTACAATTTATTTCAGATTCCTGAGGCATTGTTCCCTCCTCTGGACAGAAGACAACTGAGTGATTAGGATTCTGTCTGAACCCGGCGGGTGTTGAAAATTCATGTGAAATCTCTGTGCAGAAGCCCTTGATTCAATTTGGTTTCAATGTAAAGAGGCTTTTTCTTGGGTCTGTTTTTGGATGGGTTATTATCAGTGGCAGTTGGAAAATGTTCCAGGGTAAGTTTTGGCAATTTTAGTAGGAAGTTGGTAAAGGAAGCCATTGAGCGTCATCATATTTAAGTATTGGATAGCTGGCATCAGGACATGGTGATGGAGGTTTGTGCTTCACTGTTATTTAATTGAAGAAAAGGCAGTACTGAAATAAATGGCTTACTTGCCTTTTTGGTGGGGACATCTGCCACTTGTATGGCCTTTTATCTCTGTTACTTATTTGCATGGACCCCACTTGAGATAAAATCCAGGCAAGTGAGAGTGTCACCCAGCGTGAGTTTACTTCCCGATCCAGAGGTCAGACAAAGGACAACAGTGGATCACCAAATCAGAGTTATGTGTGGGGTTCACAGTGGAAAACCACTGGAAAGCAGCTCAGGGATGCCTCAATGACAAACTTTAATAAAGTCCCTGAGAAACTCAACTTCCTTGTATTCACTTATGCATTTGTGCAAAAATATTTGTTGAAAGCAACATAGGCCAGGCACTGTTGCAGGGGCTGGAGCTGCGAGGGGACGGAAGGGATGATCTTCTCAGGCTGTGAATTCACACTCGAAATTAATATTTGGATAAAAATCCCTCTGTAAAGTAAGGGCCAGTTTAAATTCTATTCCAAATTAGCTAGAAATTTACTATGTTATATCTAGATTATGATCGGGTAGCATCTTATGTTTGCATTGCTTGAAAGAAGTTAAGGCAATTTATTATTAAATCAGTCCTGGATGGAAAAAGTCAGAGTTTTGATGTTTCTCTGCCTTCTCTACAAAACCCAGCTCTTTCTATACGAGGAGCAAAGGCCTGGTTAAATTATCCTTCTTCATAAAACTCGATGTGCCTGCATAGGGAGTGTTACAAGGGGCAAGTCTTGCACTGAATCATCTAATAAATGTTAATTAAGACTAGGATATTTATATATTAATATAGGATATTTATAAAGCACAAAATGTAGAATAATTATAAGGATAGTCTCTGCAACATGAGTTAGGATTTATATCTTTAATATCTTTAAGTAAAAGATCTTGCAAACATTTGGCATCATCCCTTGGTTCATATCTAATAGATTGCAGATGGCTGCTACTCTGACTCTTGGGTCCCTTTTTCCATAGACAGAGGCTCAGCCTGCTAAGGTTGCTGTCTACTAACTGCTCGTGAGAGTGGCAGCTCTGGCTTTTGCTATGATGTTATTATCCAAGACTAAATAAGAAGGTATAAGGCTTGTGGAAACTGATGAATCACTAGGGTACTAATAATAGTAGCAACAGCAACGATATTATTTTTGAATACTTATTATTTGCCAGGAATGTGCTAACAGCCTTATAGTTACAGTTAATGTACCTTCTCATTCAGTGCTCACCACATTCCTGTTATTGGTCCCATTTTCACATCAGATAATGGTTTTTAAGAAGGTAACCTTAGAGTTCTCAAGGTCAAACAAATTGATTGATTGGAACTAAGACTTTTTTCTTTTCTATTTATCCTGATTTTACCCACTGTGCTATATTGTCTGAATATAATATTAAAGGGGATCACTTCCAGATGACTCACGTTTTTAAGGAGAGGAAAATTACGTGGTATTATGTGGTCTAAAAGTGACTCTGGGGAACCAAAGCATCTGCTCATTTCCTTGATCTACAGAGAGGTAGGCCTGGGTGAGAGATTAAATGAGAAGAGGCTTTTGTGGGTTGGAGAGAAACAGTGTGTACTAAGGAAATGGACTGAAAGGATGAAGAGGCTTGAGAGGATAAGGGAGGAATTTGACCCTAATAGATTGAAATTCTACAAAGGACAGGGTCTCACTCTGTTGCCCCGGGCTAGAGTACCTGTCATCAGTCTAATTCACAGCAAACTCAGAATCCCTGGCTCAAGTGATCCTTCTGCCTCAGCCTCGTGAGAATATAGATGCCTGCCACAATGCCCAGCTAATTTTTCTGTTTTTAGTATAGACAGGGTCTCACTTTGCTCAGGTTGGTTGTGAACTCGAGCTCAACGGATCCTCCTGCCTTTGCCTTCAAGATGCTGGGATCACAGGCTCGAGTCATTATGTCAGCTCAAAGAGCTATGGGCAGCATCTGTAAGAGAGTAGAGACTGGTAAGTAAACGAATAGCAGTGGGTGTTCAGGGAGTTACAGGTGTGCACAGTGTGACAAGGGCAGCTGTGGTCTGCAGGTCATTGGAAGCCCTCCCGAGTCACTTAATGACAGGTGCTCTTATTATGGGTCTTGAAAAAATATTCATGGCAGATTCGTGGGCGTTAAGTCCAGACCCATGAACTTCCATTCTGGGTAAGGATCACAATCACTGTGTTGCAGGAGAAATTAGTGAGAAGGTGGCAGGTTGAGGTCACCACCTCAATATGAAAGGGAGTTCACAGATGGCTGGATCCCTTTTAGGAAGCTTGAGAGGCTCCATGCAAGCCAGTTTTAGAACCCCTGATAGAGCACCTAAGTCAGCATGGGAGTAGCTTGTGGTAGACGCTGGCAGGGAAGCAAATTTATTTTTATCCAGGTTGTTAGTCTCTTCTATGCTCTATTAACTTCCTTGGCAAAATTTAATTTTAGAAAACTAATGGCAGTGCTGTTCCCCAGACTCCGAGGAACAGCTTTGTCATCCTCCACCTTTAGTCAGCCATTAATAGGACACTAATAGATTTTGACATAAAGGGACAAAAGTGAATTACTTGGCTTTCATTTGATCTCTGTGCATTTTCTCTCCCTCATGTTCGAGCTGTCTGTTTTCATGTTGTTAGTCGGTCTTGTAAAAGACCAGGTGGGGGAAGACCCTGGAGTGTGAAATGTCATGCCACAATCCAAGCTAGATAGCAACCCCACCCACCCCGAGGAAGCCCAGAAGTTTGTCATAAATATTTACAGAGGTCCTTGTATGTGCTGTAAATTGACTTCACTATCCTCCAATGCTATTGTTTGTTAGGCAAAACCCTATCTAGGGGAGCAGTTTTTAGAGTGATCGTTATAGTGATAATAGTTAATGTCCGTTGAGCACTCATAATGTGCCAGGCTTTATTCTAAGCACATCATATGTATCAACTCATTTAATTCTTATACAATGAAGTTAGTATGGTCATTTCCACCTTAGCTATGAGGAAACGGAAACACAGAGTTTTCTGATTAACCAGTAGTTGGAAGAAATTTATTGCAAATCCAGGCAATCTGACTTGGAGCCTGAGCTCTTAACCACTTGGCCATGTTGCCTCCCCTGTCTGCCTTGAGAATCATTCAGAAAGGTTTCCCATCATGGACTCTATGGCCTAATGCTCTAAAATTTGCTAATAGCCCTTAGCTGGGACAGTATTTGATAGCAGACAAAAGAGCAGATACTCTAGTTAGAAGCCTGGATTCCAGTCAGCTTCTGCTGGTGGGCAGTGAGAAGGAGTGTAGGTGCTGGGAGGAGGAGGGAGGTCAGAGCTGGAGAGTGAATGTGGAGGGAGGAGGACGGGCCAGAGTTAAGTGGGGCTTAGGGAGAGTCTTCAGGGACTTCTATCTTGCTTAGCTTGGGGATGAAGTGAGGCAATATGTGAATTTACTCGGGATCTATAAATTTCTCCTGAGGTCGGGAAGACTGGTGGAGGGCCAGGGCGCAGGTTAGAGTCAGAGGGCACGCATAAGTGACAACCTGGGAGGTGGAGGTGCATGGGCAGGGACCAGGTACTGATGCATGCTGGGAAAGGCAACGTGTTGCACACGGGGTAGCCCAAAGTCAGGGGAGCTCCCTGGGGCAGTGGTGCAGGGACTGGTTGGCAGTCAGCCTCCAAATCTTATTTCCCACATGGCAACTGCGGCTCTAGTGAGGTCTAGTGGAGATGACTGGAGCCCCTGCCGATAGATCTCCTGTTATCTCAGAAAAGTGTTTAGGAGGAGTGCTTCCGACCCTTGCCCTCCCACTTCTCTGTGACAGCGTGCGGGGCCACCACAGTCTAACGTCCCAGCTTCCCTTTCATCTGCTATGTTGGCAGGCAAATATTTGCTAATTTTAATTTTTGCAAACCACTACTTGGAAATAAATAAAAATCAGACTTTCTTAATTTGTGGGTAAAGATTGACAGAGAACATTGTACGGTCACTATGTTAACCCTTAAATTCTTCCTCCATACTCACATCTATTAATAATACCCAATACTTTTTGCTACAGTCCTTATTTTTCCTCTTTTCCTGAGTTATTATTTATTTATATTGACATGCCCCTGAGCTATATTATTTATTTTAAAATGTTGGTACTCAATGTAAAATGCTCCCCAGATTCCACCACCTAGAGATAACCACTTGGTACAGCTTGCTCAACACTTCTTTTCATACCCACATCCCCAAATTTCACAATTTACATAAAGGAGCTTATATCATATATAATTTTCTATGACTTTTTTTTGTGCTTAACAATATATTGTAGCCAGAATTCCCTCTAAAAAAAAACAGATCCACACACTCTTTTGTAATATCTGCCACGTGTCATCTTGCTTCCTTAATCACCCGCTTGATGAGTGTTTATTGATAGAAGCTGAACACCACATAGAGCTCACTGGGCTCTGCTAATCCATACTTCATAGCTCTGCTGTCAAATCAATGGGATTCTTCGTATTCATTGACTAGAGAATCTGATTTTCTCAGAGGAGTGTTGTGCAATAGAAAGAGCATGAAACTGATGAGTAAAGAATCCAAGACTCTGCATTGAGCTCTGCCGCTTAGTAGCTATGTGACCTTGAAATCCCCTCACCTTTCTGAACCTCACTTTCCCTATCTATAAATGACAGTGTGGGTATGCATTATATTTAAGGTCTGTATCTTAAATATAATATAATGTAACTTTACTAATTCATGGTCTGTATGTATAAATATTATGCTGTCAAACTGTATTTTCCATTCCAGCTTCAATACTCACATTGCTTTTATCCATCAATGCTTTGTCAATGTCCAGTGCAGTGCTAATACCAAACAGGCACCCAGCAAGCACACTTGGAGGGATGGATCAGCACAGCTATTGAATCTGTCTTCTCAAGCCCCTCCAACCCAAATATCCATCTGTGTGATTTTATAATGGTTTGGTTTTAATCCAGTGAACCTCAGACAGTTTTACCTGTCTACCACCTCTCTTTATAGTGTGTGCACTTACATGTACACTTTAAAATAGTCACAGTTTAAATCTGTGTGTGTGTATGAGAGACAGAGAGCAAGCGAGCGAGCAAGAGACCATGCGTGGGTGCCATATGTATTCTAGCTGGGTATGTCTGTGTTATTTTGGGTAAGTAGAGTGGGAGTTACTATACTTTGCCTTAAAATGAGGTTTATATGAGAGAATGAGATTAAATTGTTTTTTCATTCCCTCTTTCAGAGTTGCTATAAAATTAAATGAGTGTGTGCCCATGTGTGTGTGTTTAGGTGGAGGTGGGGAGGGATGTCCTGACTAGGGTTTTACAAGCATTACGCTCTCCTCCATCCCACTTTTGTTCTTCTTTCCTCTCTCCCCTTTCTCTCTCTTCTTTTCGTTCTTTCTCTCTCTTTCCTTCCTTTTTTTCCATTCTTTTCTTCTTTTCCGTCCTTTCCCTCCATTACATAATGAGTTGAAAAGTAATGTTATTCTTTCTACTTTAGTCAGTGGTGACTTTTATCACCACTTACTATAAAAAAGTCAGAAGTAAACCTCTAGTTGAGAAAATGCTCTCAACCAATAAATCTAAGTAGAAGGTAGTAGTAGTCAAGGGCAAATAAGGATTGTGTTACATGATTATGCTGAAGAATGTGTTGATTCATCGTGGTGGTGATGAAAGCTAAATTATTTCACTTAACTCTCACAGAAGATTGAACTATGTTGAAAATATTACTGAAGAAAATTCAAAGAGTCTAGTTATGAACATTCTGAGGATCAGTAGGATGCTTCAGAATGTTGGATGCTACAGTATTTGATTATTTAGTATGTGTCCTGAGTCAATATGGATTTGATTCTTTTAAAATGAGGTACACAGTTCATTCTCTTCCTAAAGTAAGTATGTGGTACCTATTTAAATTTTTTCCTTCATTTTGGGGTGCTCAGTGGCACCATCACAGGCCATCTAGCATTTATTTTAATATGCTAGAGCTATTTCAATCTCAGTCCTGTGCTTTCTGGAAACACAGTCTGCTTTTTAATAGTTTTTCCATCTCTTCTGTGGGCCAGGCGGCCACTGACAGCATTTGAGTGTCACAGGCATCTTTGCCCGTGGTTCATGATAACTCACCTCTACGTCTCATCGTTTTAGATTAGCTGCATCTAATTTATTATGCTACTAAACATATGATCTTATTAATATTTTTAATAAATTAATAGAAAATATGATATAAAACTGGTGTCCAAGGCCTCTTTCTACTTATTTCCATATTCTTACCTAAATTCCAGACGCTCTGGGTTTCTGGAGAAGTGTTTTCCAGGTAATTTTGGTATTCTGGTAAGGAGCCCATACTTCCGGTCTGAATGTGCACCTTTTCTTCCCCACATGAGGAGACCGTGTTTCCCCAGTCCCACCAGGTGTGTGACTGCCCATTTGTTTGTATCTGACCTCTTGGTTCTTGTTTTGCAGTCCCCAGTCTGTCCCAGATCGCCTGAGGATCCGGGTGAACAAAATCAGTTTACAAGACTATGAAGGATTCCACTATGACAAGGAGAAGCTCCGGGAGGCTTGTAAGTTGCAAGTGCCTGTCTGATTTCGTGTGATCAGCCTGTCTCCAGGCTGACCCTTGGCTTGATAGGTGAATTCATGAGTCCTTGTGCCTGAATATCATGGTTAGAGAAATGAAAAGGAGCCTGACTCTACCTAGGGAGCATTCAGTCCCTGAATGGTGATATGTGAGCTAAAGAAAATGGAACTGGGAAAGGACAGCAGAGAATAGCGTAGTTCTTCTGGGGAATGCCAAGTCCCAATCTCTTATTCACTACCTTACTGGTTTTAAGTGTTGGGTTTGCCTAAAATAAAAAAAGCAAAAAGTTGGTCATAACCACGTGGTATAGTAACATCCGGAAAACTCTTGAGGTAACACAGGTCTCTTTCTGGAGCCTGCATTACCAAATTATGTTCTCACCCCTCGTGTGGGTGTCTCTGAGTTATCCAGGAAGACACATCCATCACTTGAAAATATTATTCCATTATATGATGTCAGAGAAAGGCCCACAGGACACAGAAAGTTGTGATGTTTCAAATGACTCATTGATGTTGAGAAGTTATTAAAATCTGCAATTCCATCAGTGTATGAATTACTTCTCAATGTTGAAATTTTCTATATACTTCTTCAAATACATAGCTAAATGTTAGTCACCTCATCAGTCAGTATTTACTGGGCACTGTTGACATTCTGGTCACTATTTTAGATCACTGTCTATATCATGACACATGAGGTAATCGGGTAGAAGAGGCCAGAAGAGGCTAAAGCCGTTGAGTGAGTTAGGTATTCACATTCTGGGCTCCTTCATAATTGTGGGACCAACAGGAAAGTGCAATAAAGTCGGAGAAGATGAGGAAGACCAGTGTCCAAGAGAACAGGCAAGGATGCTGATAGGAAAGCAAGAGTTTTGTAGAGAGCCAAAGATGTATGAACCCAATCTGAAAATGGTCTCCAAGCGTGGACCTGCCTAGAGGGACAGAAGAGGCAACAGTTAGGACTAGCAGGGTTGACATAGGAAAGCACTCCTGGGGCAGTCACTGCTGAGCTCCGATTTCTGTGAGTGGGATCTGGCGTAAGCCTTAGTGGGGAGAAATCCTGAAATCCCAGGCCAGTCCCAGGGGTGAATGCCAGGCTTCGTGGGCCGTGGCTGGTGCTGAGAGAGGACCCATTTCCCTGGTAGCCCAATCCCTGAACCTCCTAGATGGAACCTCCTAGATGGCTCCACGCAGTTCCTCCTTCTCAGTTCTCTGTGCCGCCGCAGCCTGCTCGCCCCACTGCGCTGGTTCCTTAGCCGCCAATGCCTTTTAGTTTCTCCCATCTATCGGGCACTCTCACTTTCTTTAAAAGGAAAGTCTGAGCAGGAGGAGCAATTCCCCAAACCTCTACTTTTCTTCCTTCTGTAAACAACACATTGCATTTTCTAACATAAATGAGCTCATTAGTAGCAGACTAGCACGAATCTAATTTAACCCGTAAGTGATGGGCGTATATATTTCCAATGCAAGATGTAGCTACTTTACAAACTAAATTGACTTCTAGAAGCTACTAATTATAAAGGGCAGTGTTTTATGTTTTTTCTTGTTTCAAACTTTCAAAGAAATAGCTTATAGTTCTTAATATAAAAAATAAAAAAGATAATGGGTCTCAAGTGATATTTTTCAGCTTAGCATCAACTCAGAAGAAAGTAGGTTTGGAGTGGGGATGCATTTGAAATTCTTGGCTGAGATGAGATTTGAGACTTATCTGTGGCTTTCAATTATCTATTCTGCCTTTCCTGTGGCATTATCTATTCACTGTTGACAAAGGTAATTGTGATTTGAGGCGTTACAGGAAAATGACGTTTTCTGGCAGGTGCTTTCCTTATCATATCTCATGTGATAAAACTTCTATATGAAGAAACCTCTTAAATTAGGATAAGTAACTTGGCATAAGCGTAAGTCCAGTAAATTCAGAGGTGTCTTTGGGACCCAAAAGAACAAAGAAAGTCTCAAAAGGTAGAGGAATTATTCATTAGAATAACTGTAGAATCCCTTAGAATAGTCAATCTTGAAAATAAGTCCTCAAGACTTAAAGGCCCATTTCAAAGATCTGATTTGGAAGAAACAGCATATTAATTGGAAGTAAAGGTGACCCACCAGTCACTCTACTTTATGGGGCTCGTGCTTTTAACCTGTGGTTTTTCAGTGAAATTTGTCCTCTGAGGCTCTGATTTGCAATTCTTCACCTTCACTCTTGTCTGGCTCCACCTTCTACAGAACCACGGGAAGGCTGACAGAGCTCAAATCAAATATAAAGGCAAAACGCGGCTCATGTCCATGTGTGATGCACGTGCCAAAACTCCTATGTTATTGCAAAAGCATTAATTAAATGAAATTCACAGAACATATCAAGAGAGAGGTAAAAGAGGCTCTAGGAATGTGCTCTGACCCGCATCCCAGGAGAACCAAAGTAGTGAAGCCCTCACTAGGTCATTCGTTTACTGTTAATGGTCGAAGTCCAGACTAGAGCAGTCGTGTGTTACTTGGGTTAAAAAGTAGTTTCCTTTCTTGATGTTCCACAAATGACTCATCCCGGCAGCCGGTGGCTGTTTGCTATCACTGTTTTGTAGAACATTGCTCGTGTGTCTGGATCACTGTTCACATTAGATTAGGAGTTCAGATGCTTGTTGTCTAACCAAGTCCTGCTTCCCTCTGTAATGCAGGGCTCCCTGCTAGTACAGCACGGCAGCCCTTATAATTGCATATTTTGGTGTAAAGAAGATGACCTTACAATTTCCAGTTCTTCCCACCTCTCTTTCATTTAGCCCCACCTCACTCGGGGGAAGTCCCCTAATATAATAGCATGGGAAGAGTTAGTCTTTGACATTCTCGCCCTCATTTCTTTCTGGCAAATTTTGGACTTTATTAAAGCACTTAAGGAGTCTTCTTCACTGGACCTGATGTATCAACCCTGAAGATAGTGGTTCCGATTTGGAAGAGATGATAGTCTATTCAAATTCAGAGGGAGAATGTAAAGAGGAAGTGTCCATATTAAAATAAGAAAATCTTAAAGCAGATCTATAATAATGATGAGAGAAAATGACTCCCTTTACGCCCATAAATTGAATTAAATATACAAATGGGTCCTTAACAAAGCATGTAATCATATGATCTAGCAAAGATGGATCAGTTATTGAAAATCTGGTCTATTTCTAACCCTAGGAAAGATTCATTGACAAAGATTTATTGACATAGGATGACATGTCTATATACATATATTTGTCTAGAATAATTTGATATTGGCCTTAGCTCATCTCATTTAAACTGGTTAAACCTCACTTTTGACAGTAGAGTACTCTACCCTTTTGAATTGCCATGGTAATTCACATGATTCTCAGGCCTAAAACACAGTTTGAAGCCAACTAAAAAGAGATGTATTCTGTAAAGACAGAAGGGGGCTTATATGTGTGATATATCAAATACAGTGTTAATGCTTCCCCATACACGAGCTCAGTAGAGTGGATAAGATCTGCCTATATCTAATATATAATGTGAAAGATCTCAATATAGTGGTTAAAACTAATGATACTAGGCTCGTACCCAAGTTAAGTATTTAGTTAGGTATTTGCCCTAATGAAAGTTCCTTGTTTAGTGATTTAGTAGAAAAGTCAGAAATGCTTGTATTTGAATCTCATTTGCAACCTTGGCAAGTAATTTCTCTGATGATCAAATTTTTCATCTTTAAAATGAGAAAATAATTGCAAGCTCATATAGTGCTGAGGATGTAGTATAATCTTATATATTAATCCTCTGGTGCGAAATCTGGCACATTAGTTACTGTCTCCAAATATAATAGCCCTGATCACTGGGATGGCCGTTATTGGAGGAGCCCTCCCATCAACCTGCCCGCCAGTCTGCAGGACTCGATTAGGGGTTGACTTAGAGCAGTGGTTCTCAACCGTCCTAATGCTGTGACCCTTTCCATGCAGAGCTCTTCCTGGCTTGAGGCAGCTCATTTAAAACTGCTCATCCTACCACCTCCCAAGTCAATCCTCGCTTTCAAAACTAGGATCGAAAATGCTAATAAATGTCATGGAAAGATAATGGGAAGAACATGTATAACAAATAATCATCCCATTTACTTTTATTGTGTCTGTTATTATAAAAGTCTGCTGTAATAACAGGATGCTTCAATCTATGAAGCACGTAAAAGCTGCTGCCCACATTTGATGATCTGGCCAGATACCTGCAGATTTTCTTCCTTCCTCCTAACACTTTCTCTTAAGTGCACCATGTTATCTATCACTGATTTTTTTTCCAATAAATTTTTATTTTGGAATGAGTTTAGATTTACAAAAAGTTACAATGATACTACAGGGAGTTACTGTATACCCCTCCCTCAGTCCTCCTCGTTAAACACCTTACATTTGTCAATTATCAACTGTATATTGTCAAAGAAATCAACATTGCTATTCATACTTTACTATTAACTAAACTCCTGGGGTTTCTGTTCCAGATCCAATCCAGCACACCCCATTGCATTGAGTTGGTGTATCTCCCCAGTCTCTTGGTAGTTTCTCAGTCTTTCCTTTTTAAAAAAAATGACTTTAGTGGTGTAAGGGAATACTGAACAGGTGTTCGGTAGAATATCCTCCAATCTGGCTTTGACTAGAGCTATGGGTTCTTAGAATACCTGGAGTACCTTTAAAGTCCCAGGCTGTCAGGATTCACTGCTCACTGAGATCCACGTGACATCCCTGGTGATATTATCCTGATCATGTGGTTAAGGTAGATTTGCCAGTCTCCTCCACTAAAAAGTTGCTATTTTTTGCCTTATTTATTCTATTCTTTAGGACTCAGTCATTAAGTCTAACCCATTCTCAAAAGGAGAAGCAGTGATCCCTGGAGCTGTCATTGTTTCCAGTTTGCAGATCTGACCTCAGTGAACCTCAACTAGATTTGATAAATATGCCCAAGTGGTAGATCCGTTCCACCACTCGGGCATTTATATTTTCAGTAATACATATTCCCATCAGTTCTATGCCAGCTATGGTGCTAAATGTTAGGCACTGAAGGATGAAACTAGAACATCACAGTATGATTTATTCAATGTGTATTTATTGAGTGCTTACAGTGAGCAAACCGTGGGTTGAAAATATTAGAATTAGGCCCCGATTTTCGGGAACTTTTTTCTCATGTGTAAAGGACTATGGGAAGGCTATAGCAAAACCATGTACCTATTTTCCCAGCGTCACTTAAATAATGAAAGGAAGAGATAAATACATATGCAAGAATGAGAGCAGGGAGTCTAACTCTAATTAGCTTTGTGACCTTGGGTAACGTGTTTGTCTTTTTCAGGCTTCAGTTTCCTTATCTGCTAAATGCAGTGGTTAAACTAGGATGAACGTATTATATCCTAATAAATGTTTAGTTTTATAGAAATTATATAGGTTTTAACATTTTTTTCTCTGACATTGTTTCCTTAGCAAAGTTTCTAAAGCTCCAACATCACTCATAATGATTATGAGCATTAGAAAATGGTGTAAGTGCATTTTGCTTCGCAAGCTTGCTAAAAACACTGATTTTTTTTTTCCTATCGATTGCTCCATCTAAAATTGAATCTTTCCCCCTCATTTAACAAGTTGACAACAGGGCTGTTCAGGAGCGATTAAGCCTGGTCTGGTGGAGGCAGGCTTTCCAATCTGAAACCTGTCTGAGGAGTTAAATGACATCAGTTTGTCCTCTGAAGGACATCTTCAGCCTTCCTTTTGTGAGCGCGATTATGTTTATTCTTATTTTCACAAACTGTCATTTACCCAGAGTTTCCTGCTTGGTTTCTTTTACTATTTTTCCTATCTTTTGTCTGTATACTTATTTTATTAAAATACAGTAATAATATTGGTTAACATATATTGTACTATTGTTATGACGTAGGAGAACCCTGCACTTTCCTACCTGTGTCGTGTCATTCTCCCCACATCTCCAAGCGAGGGATAGTATCGTCACATATAAAGCGAGTGATACACAGAAAATGTAAGGGAACTGTCTAAGGGGCTGGCATTTTGAATGTTTATTGAGTCACTGTGCTTTCTGGTTCCTTCGAGTCTTACTTTGTATTTTCTCATATGATATCTTTAACAGAATAAGTAAAAATTTGTATTTTGGTATTTCACGATACCATTTCAAATGCCTTTAAAACTGACTTTAGTTTGCCGTAGTCTGCTTTGTTGACCAGTTTCTTGGATCTCCCTCCAATCCCAAACAAACCATCTATTAGACTGCCACATTGCTAATACTATTTCAAGTGATATAGGAAAGTACCTGCCCTCATAGAGTTTCTGTTCCAGTGGGAGAGACAGACACATGAAGAAAAAATATAACACGGCATCGAGTGCTGTAAAGGAAGAGAGAGCAGGAGAGTGCAAAGCAACCTGTCTGTGAGGAAGGGAGAGACTTTCTGAAGAGGTGACCTGTCAGCAGGGACCTGAGAGCAAAGAGCATGTGGATTTCTGGGGGAAGAGTGTCTCTAAGTGCTAAGGCCAAGCTTCCTTGGTGTGTTTAATGCACAGCTAGGAAGTCCACATGGCTGGAACCTGGGCAGGTGGGCGGAAAGGGTTAGAAGTAAATTTGAAGTGGTGGCAAAAGGTCTCCATGTGAAAGGGGCTTGTTAGGCCATGGAGAGGGCTTTGGGCTTTATTCAGTGTGATGAGGTATTGAGACTATTTAAGAAGGAGCATAACATGCCTGGATTTATTTTTAATAAATTGGGCTGCTGAGCAGAGAATTGACTATTGGGTTGCACAGATGCAAGACTAACACTGTATTCCACGTGATAGGTGATGGAGGTGAGGGGATTAAAGTAGCAGAGTTGGAGAGAACCAGTTGGATTCTGAATGCATCGTAAAGGTAATGAAGGATGAGATAGTGGATTAACTGTACTACTCACGAGCGCAGAATGATTCAAGATGATTGCCTCTGCAGTTTTAACCTCAGTGCCTTGGGAAACAGAGGTAGGGAAGATGAGGATTCATCAAAGGAGACCAAGAAGAGGCCTATAGTGAGCTAGGAAAAAGCAGGAGAGCTTGTTCTGTGGAAAGTAAAAGAAAAAAAAAAAGGTTTCATAAAAGAAGGAGCATAATTGTCAATGTTCCAGAGCGGCAGAAGGATACACAGGTGCACGCTAGGAGCCGGTGGTTGGATGCGGGTCGAGGGGTAGGTACCAGGGGCCTCGCAGAGGTTGTGGAAAACAGTAAGGTGAATAGAATGGGTTCATGTGCAAATGGGAGCAGAGGAGGTACCTCAGCACAGATTGCTGCTAGAGGCATTTATTAAAGGGAGGTGAGAGGGATAGTTGTTGGAAAAGGATGTAGAGTCAAAGGAAGATTTTCTAGTTTGTAAAATGCTATGGCCAGTGTGTGTCCTGATAAGGCCAGTCCCTGGAGTGGAGGAACTCGATGCAGGGGAAGAAGCCCAACTGTAAAAGCACTGCTTCTTGAGCAGATGGTGAGGCCAGGTCTGGTGCACAGTGGTGTGAAGGGGTGTGGGCAGCGGTGGGGCAGGGCCTCCTGAGAACAGACAGGGGTGCCAAGGAGCAGGTGCACATCTAGTAGATTGTGGATTTGGAACACGGTGTGAAGGGATGTGGGCAGTGGTGGAGCATGGTCTCCTGAGTATGGACGGGGGGGCTGAGGGGCTCATACACAGTGGATCAGTGGGTTGGTGCTGGGGGGAGGCAGAAGTTCTATTCTGATTACCTTTATTTTCTCAGTGAAACTAGAAGCAAGCCTGCTAACTCTAGGTAGGGTGAGGAGGGTATTGATGTTCTGGAAATGAGCAGAAAGTCTGACATGGTCAATTTGTAGAATGAGACAGTGAAGGGCCTGGGAAGAATTGCTGAGCAGCACTTTAGAAATGGATTGTTGAATTCATTGGCTTTTCTAAGGACATAGACCCTCTCTGCCAGTTTCTGGGAGTCTTGGTTAACAGACGAGTATTTTGTCTTTCCAGTTGCAAAGGACTCTGATGCCAGGGGAATATTGAGCTGGAAGATGATATTATTGTTAATATAAATTTGTTTCTTATCTAATTCTGTTTACAACCCAAAGCTTTGCTTTGTCTATAAAAAAATGTGTTCCAGAGCTATGCTTTGTTAGAAATTAATAATGTAGGTCTCAGCCGAAGAAATGGGCCTAAAGTATTGATGATGATATTTGATCCTTCTTTCCTTGCTAGAAACTTTACCTTCACTATAAAGATTTTGGTAATAAAAGCAATCAACTGCAGGTACATCCGTAAGTCTTGCCGAAAGGAATATTTTTCCTTTTCACTGGTTTATCTTAGGTAATATATATTTTCTTTCTCTTTCTGTCTCTAAATTTCTTTCTCAAAATAGTGGCTAATTTTTACTGCTTGTAAACCAGCCTAGTCCTAGGATTACAACCCTGGGATATAAGTTGTGATGGTAGTGAGGTTTCCTTTTGAAGACATTCTTCTAAGGTCCTTGTATAAAATTATTACTTTTTATTTATCTTGTTAATGAGTGAGTGGTACATAGTCAGTCACTGAAGTCATGACTATTATATTTAATGAGGAATACTCACACCCAATATTGACATAGTTACAGAGGGCTATTGTACATACCCGGACCATGTGCATTATCCCAGGACGCTTAGATTCTGATCGTCTCGTACAGGGTATATTGGTGCAGTAGGATTTTAATAAGAGATTATATATTTTAATACAATACAGTTTCTAGTATACAACCTACTTTATTTTTATAAAGGCACAGCTATGCACTTATAGAAATGTGTGATTTGAAAGAATTGGGGGTCATGGTTCTTGTCATTGGCTGAGTTTCAAACAGACTGGGGTTGAGTTTATGACCCAGAGTTTCACTGAGGATTTCTCAAGAGGGAGCCACAGCCACGCAGGACAAAGAGAGTAGGACTGGGCAGAGACGGAAGCCAGGGTTTGATATAGTCTCAACAGAGGACTCCTGCAGGAACCTTTGAGTCTGGCATAGCCATTACAGTTGCCCCAACTGACATAAGGGCTATTGGAAATGGGTCAGGCCACCCCTGGGAAGGGATATATCTTGAGTGTGGTAGCTGCTTTCCCAGAGAGGGACTTGACTATGAGTGATCAGCAGACTTCCAGCAGCTGGGGGATGAGGGCCTCAGTCTCAGCATGGATCTGGGCAGGGCACATCAGTTCCAAAAGCACAGTCTCAACTGTGTAACTGAGCACCTGATCTTTGAACTAAGGCCAGGAGGGAACGACCCACATATCAAAAATCCTTGAGTCCACTCAGTCATCTCTTCATTTACCAATCATCTGTTGAATACCTCTTGTGTATCAAGCACAGTTCCAGGTACTAGGGATTCCACTTCAAATAATGCTAGACCCAAGTTCTCCTCATATCTTTTGACCTGACCTTCCTGCTATTCCGAACTCATGGAAATGGAATGTAAATTCATTACTTATTCAGAAGTGTCCTAATTAGTAAAGTAAAATGAAAACCTAAAATGTGAATTCTTTGTTTTTAATGTGATGTCTTTAGAAAGGTCAGGATATTACAGGGGTACTCATGTTTTGGTTACATAATTGTCTTTTCTACCTTTTAAGTTGAAAATGTAAGTGTGCCCTTCACCCGGGAAGTGTGCATCGTACCAGTCAGTTTACCCCACTCTCCTCCCCGCTCTCATCTACTTTATTTCCATACGTAAGTTTTGATTAACCAGTTCCAATTTCATATTCAGTATATTTGGTGTTGTTTTTCTATTCTTGTGATATTTCACTTAGAAGAATGGTCTCCAGTTCCATCTAGGTTGTTAAAAAAATACTAGATCACTACTTTTTTAGAGCTAAGTAATAGTCCACAGTGTACATAAAACATATTTTATCAGTCTACTCATATATTGGTAGGAACTTTAATTATTTCCACATCTTTTTAACTGTGGATTACGCTGCTATAAATATTCAAGCGCAGTGTCTTTTTTATAAAATGTCTTTTTTCCCTTTTCTCCCAGACCTAGTAGTGGGATTGTAAAATGCGAATTCTGACCTTTTCTTACAAGTTCTCTTTGGCATGAATTATTGCCAAGCCAAATATTCTCCATTTGGAATTTGAGTAAATTGGAAATAGAAATCTAAATGCCAGGCGATCTAAATTTCAGGCTGTTATTTACAGCTGACACTATATACTCAGTGAAGAAATCTTCAGAGTTTGAATCTCAACAGGATAAATATTTCTTGTATCTTCATCCAACTTATTGGTAATGATATTGAACTAAACAGAGCTAAGAACAGACATGTGAGCTATTCTGAAAATAACCTCTTTGCAGGCTGACTCAGAACTGCAGTCTGCGTGCAATTTTAGTTACATGGGTAAGATCTGCAGGCCGTTCCTAGTTCTCACTGGTGGAAACCACTCCTCCTTAGTATCTCTAGGGTTTCCTGAATCACTGGTCCCCTGCTGCTCTCCTGGAGTCACCCATAAGCAGAATTAGAGACATCCCTATGATGTCAGGTGCTAGGGATATGTTTGTTTGTGACTGTCCTTTTTCAGATCTCTAGGTGGCAGCTGTCTATGTATATCTTGTGTACTCATTTTGCTTCCAAAAGAGACTTGGGGCCCCTTCCACTGCTTTGAGGACATCTTTCCGTCATTAATTCTCCACATGTGTCCAATCAACTCAGGGTAGTGTGACTGAATGTGTCCCAGGATCTATTTGTTGGTGACCTTGCCCATCATCATATAGTATGATGCACAGTATCATGTTTAAATTCTGAAAGAGATTTGGACCAGGGTCTCTAATCATCATTTTAAGTGTTTTTGTTTTGAGTATGACTGTGAAGGTTTGCTTTTGGACATTTAATATTTCATCTTGATTTTCACATTTGTAAGGCTGGCCTGGCTGTGTAGCTCAGATTCCAACGTCACAGTTGAATATTTGTTCTCTCTCTCCCAAATACATGAGCATTGGCGGTAAGTTATTCATAGGGGTTCTTCTCTGTGTCCAAGAATTTTACAAATATATATTTCCTGATGATGTACTTGAAAAAAAAAAAAAGTTGCATTGTTTCTTAAGGGCTATTGTGAAGTGCATGCTAGGACCTCACGTGAGAAGCTTCTATCATGTTTAACACTAGAAATACATTCCAAGAAATTATATGAATCATTTCATTGTATTATAAATACAATGATATAATTCCATTGCATGTGACATGAGGGATCTTTGAAATGTAATTTCCTCTGTCAAAAATAGGCATTTACATCATTGTTGGTAAACGTCCATGTTAAGTTGGAGGGGATGACATTTCATAGCACTGTTTGGTCTGGGCCCAGACCTTCGGGCCCTCTGCCTGTGTTTTCTCCTGGATTGCCACTGGTAATATGTGAACCACAGACATCAGTCGGAAAAACTGGAGCAACTGCAGCAGTATCCACGACTGGGTCGCATTCTCCAGCTTACTCCTTTCTTCTGTGTTCAGACCACTAGGATTTCCCATCTCCTTTTTCCCGTAGGGTTTTCTTTCTCAGTTCTGCTTTTCCATCCATCATGTTGTGTATACTGATGATGAAAGAGAAGGAGAGGATCTCTTACCCACTGATTGCTGGGGCGTTGTGGTCTGAACTCTGAGTTTCTAGGGAGCCTTGGTGCTCCCTTGTCCCTTCTTTCTCTGGGTTTTGTTCTCCAGCATTCAGAATATTCTTCCTCCAGTGCTGAAGGTAACACATTCTAAACTCAGAAACCCTTTGTCCACTTAACTGCACGTTACAGCCTCTGCTGCCTCTTTGCTCTCTTGCTGTCTCTCCAGACTTACAAGCCATGTGTCTCCCATGGTGTCAGGTATGCGAGTTGCGGGTTATAACTCCCATGACCATGCAAAGCAGCTCAGAGTCGCTCGCAGCCCCCCAGCAGTTAGTCTACCAGATTGTTCAGTGATTTTTCTAAAATATTGTCAGAGAAAAACTGATTTTTTCTCAGATTTTTCAGTACTAGGACCAGCTAGTGGACAAGGACTGGAGGATATTGAAAGGAGGTTGGTTAATTTATCAGGCCATCTTTGTTTGCTAACTGTCTCTGATTGCCACTAACTAGTTAAGCTCCTACCAGCTCTGTTCCCCAGAGCTGGGGACATAGGGCTATCTATTCAAAATGATGACTCCCAGCTCTTTGAGAAGCACATTTCTGAGTTGTAAAACTGATAAGAAGCTGGGAGAAGATTTATATCTCCAAGGGACAGAGTAAGAATTTACAATTGAAAGTTTGCTAAGGTAAAAAAGCTCTCACAAACAAGAAATCAGGGGCCTATGGCCAAGAAGAAACCAGTCTAAAAATCATCCAAGAAGAGGGTAACATGAAGGCTGTCTTCGTCAATGTAAATCAGAAACCTTTACCATCCGTTGGGAACCCTTTAGTATCTACTCATCCTTTTGAGAAGAAAGTCTGAACCTCTTACTATACAAAAATCAAGCTTCTGGCCTCAGCCTTATCCCTTTTTACTCTGTCCTTACCCACCTTTCTAATTCCTAAACTTTTTCTTCTTTTCACCTTGGTTTCTTAGAGTGTGTGGATGAGGTAAGATGTATTTAGATGGTTTCTGTTGTCGGAACTACCTTATGTTCTTCGCTTGAGAGACAGCTCCCGTTGGAAGTACGTCTGGGCCTGGGGGACGTGTCGTGCTGCTAGATCATAAACGTACTATTTGTCTGTGAAGAATACTGTTTCACAGGTATCAATAGGATGTTTTAATGTACTTCTTTTACTCCATGTCTGAACTCCGTAAGGGCAGGTACCGTGTCTTAGTGTATTATATGCCCAATTCTCAGCAGTAGAGTTGTCCTGGGCACCAGAAAGTCCTTAAACCCTGTTTGCTGAAATGATTAAGTGAATGACTTACAAACCCAAAAGATATTTTGGCACAGTTTGTTGTATGTACAATACACATTTTCCAAATTAAATGAAAATGCAAATCTTGGATTGCTGTTCAAGATTATAAAGGCCATAAACATTCAAGGGAATTTTTTAAAAAGTTTACTGCATGTTCCTTGGGCTGCCTTCACAGGTATACTATCATTAAGGTGACCAGATGTCCCGCTTTTTAACAGTTTGTCCTGCAGGAGTCCCGATTTTTGGAAATAATGCATGCCAAGCTAGGGAATGGAGGGACAATGGGAAGGGAATATACAGTCTTTGGCTCTTGAAAAGGTTAATGTAACTCCATTTGGGAATGAAGAGATTAACGTAACTTCATTTGGAAATGAAAAGGCTAATGTAAACTCCCTACTCCTCTTCTGAGCAAGGTTGCCCAGGTGGACTGGCACCCTACTCCTTTGAGCCACAGGCGCTGCCCTATACATAATTTTTTTTAATGTATTATATTTGTAAATTGTACTTATATTGAAATTAAAAATATATATATTACAATACTATTTTTGCATTCTGTGAAAATTTTTGTTCCTCCATATAGATCAAATTTTTAGTTAAGAACCCCACCACCCCACCGCCCCATCCCCTCACCCCCGTCAATGGTGTCCCGCTTTACTAATATTAAAATCTGGTCACCTTAACTATCGTGATAAACACCAGAATTTGATCTGTTATTCAAAACCCTCATTTGTACAGAAACTGCTAGTTTCTAGAAAGCATGCCTCAGAAACCCTATTTTTAAATAGAAGACAATGGAAACTACATAGTTTACTTTTAGCTTGTGGGTGACATTTTCAATAAAGTATGGACAGGACCCAGGTGAGCTCAAGCTAGGGAATCCAAACCCTAGGATGGATTACTTTTAATCATAAGAACCAGGGGTTGTGAATCCTTTGATAAACCCTGGGCATGGCATGACAGAGGTCTTAGGATGTTATGTTTCCTTTTGAACGCTAATATGCCCACTAGTCACCCCTTGTGGTTTTAGGTGAGCAGTGGGCAGTTAATAATGACAGGCTGTTGTAAAATGGATGTATGGCCCACTGTGGGTAAAAATTGGATTGAAATACTGTATGGTCAACTCATTCTGTCTAATCGTTATCAGCCATCAAGTAAGAATTTTAGTTCCCTGGTTACCTTGATGCATTTGGAACTAATGAGGTAAAATGGAAAGATTCCACTTGTCCTTAGCATCCTCCCTTAAGGCTTTCTTCCTTTATTCCAGTTTCCTGCCTCCACTCCTTGATTTTTACTTTTAATCTCTTATTCCCAATGACCCTTTGACTTCCAGAACAGTGTTAATGCTAAGGTGAAGGAGGTACTGTTTATTTTTCTGTCAGTATTATCTGATATCCAGCAAAGTGTCTGTAAGAAACCCAGAAGAGTTCCTTTCTCTTTTTATCTTGATTTTTTTTTTTAAATTAGTAGACTTTATTTTTAGAGGAATTTTAAAGTTTACCAAAAAATGAAGTGGAAAGTACGCAAAGTTCTGTATACCAACCCACTCACACAGAGTTTTCCCTGTTGTGCTTTTGTGTTAGTGTAGTACATTTGTTGCTATTTGTATATGTGTGTGTGTGGGGGGGGTATCCTTCCAGATAGGTTTTTTAGGGGTGCATAACAGTTGTGTTGTATCTTATAGGTAGGGTGAGTGTGATGTTATCATTGATGATACAATGCCTTATTGTAATGGAAATCCACAGTTTACATTAGGATTTACACTTGTGTTCTATAGTTCAATGTTTTTTCACCCATATGTAATGACACAAATCCACGAATACAGTGTAATACGGAATAGTTTGATTGCCCTAAACACACCCTGTGCTAGGCCTTTTCATCTTACCCTCCTTCTTCCCAAACTCTGCCCACTGTTGACCCCTTTCTTTAGTGTCTCCACCATTCTGCCTCTTCCAGCAGGGCCTATAATTGGAGCCACACAGCATGTAGCCTTTTCAGATCGGTGTCTTTCACTTAGCAGTATACATTTACAATTCCTCTGCATCTTTTCATTGCGCAATAGATCATTTCTTTTCATTGCTGAATAATATTTTGTTCTACGGACATATCACAGTTTATTCACTTGTCTGCTGCAGGATGCTTCGGTTGATTCTAAGTTCTAATAATTATGAATAAAGATGCTATCTATAAACATTTGCGTGCGGATTTTTATGTGGACATAATTTTCAACTCTGTTGAGTACATACCAAGAAGCTTGATGCTGGACTGTATGGTAAGAGTAGAAGCTCAGTAAGTTGACCATGCAAACAGGGCAACATACGGAGGTAGTCAACATAAGGAACTAGGCCTACTGCACTGATATGTACAAGGGGTGTGTGCCTAGCCTATGAAAAGTGGGTCAACTTAAGGAGATGGTCAGTGTAGGGAAGTGATCAACTATGGAGGTCCTACTGTTTTTAGCTTTGTAAGAAACTGCCAAGCTATCTTCCAAAGTGGCTATTTTGTATTTCCACTGGTCATGAATGAGAGTTCCGATTGCTCAACATTCTCCCCAGCATTTGGTGGTGTCTTTTTTTTCTTGTGTTAGCTGTTCTAATAGGAGTGCAGTGGTATCTCAGCATTGTTTTAATTTGCACTTCTGTAATGACAGATGCTGAGTACCATTTGATACACTCATTTGCTGTCTCTACCTTTTCTTAGTGAGATGTTGTTGAACTCCCTCTCTTATTATTGAATTTTAAGGGTATATTTTGAATGTGAGTCCTTTATCAGATATATATTTTGCAACAACTTTTTCTCTACTTATGGCCTATCTTTTCACTTTCTTAACAGTATTTTTCACAGAACAGAAGTTTTAATTTTTATGAAGTCTGGCTTACCATTTTTTTTATGGTTTGTGTTTTTGTTGTTCTATCTAAAATGTTATTGCTAAACCTAAGCTTACCTAGCTTTTCTCCTATCTTATTTTCTAAAGAATAATTATGTTTTCAGGCTGTTGGCATCTAAATACTATATATGGTTGATAAAAAGACAGGAAGTACTTGACATAAACTCAACTAGTCATATCAAGAAACCTAAAATTGACACTTAAGGAAATGTCAGATTTTTAAAAATGTCTACCTGAATATTGTTAACACAAAATACATTGATTCTAAGATTATTATCTATATTTTGATGGTTTATGAAAATGTTAAGTGCTCTTTCTTATTTTATGACTTTTTAACCCTGTAGTTATGTTTATTGTTCTTTTCAGAAAGTGATAACTTTTTTTAGCCTTAACGGCCTCTGTGTTTCTGATATTTTAATGCACATATTTAGAATTTAAAACCCAATCTTTGCAAACTTCTGTGATTTCTGAGACGGTCATCTCTAAGATATCACACCTTCTTTTAATGATCCCAATCCAGGTGGTTTTGCTGTGTTTTAACTAGGTAAATGGCCTCTGTTAGCTGCAGTTTTATTTTAACAGGAATTATACTATCACAGCAAAAATGTCAGATAATTAAATCCTTTTTTTTTAATTGTTAAGCTCTCAGCTCTTTATTTCCGCAGTGATACATTGTTGAACACATCATAGTACCTTGCAGAAAATTGACTGCTGTGAGTTTTCTCCTTTTTTATAAATCCCATTATAAGTTTCACATGGACTTAGTGTGGAAACTGGGGCTTTCTTGCTTTGGCTCCGAGGGCCTTTGCTATGTCATGAAGCCGCTGGCTGCAGTTCCCCTCATCTCCTTCCTGGTTTGGATGGTTCTTTTATGTACATGCCTTAGTGTAGGCTCTCACCTAGAGGCTTTGGTACCGTACACTGTCTGCCATAAAAGCACTCACATATGGTCTGCTGAAATGGGTTTGAAGATTTATGAATGATCAGAACATGTTGATAATAGAATTTGGAACAAAAAAGTGGTTCAATTCAACAAGGCTCGGAAAGGTAACTATAGGATGGATTTGCTGTTCGTATGTGCTTTCTAGGCATGGACCTAATCTTCACAGTAACCCAGAGGGTAGGTACCGTGATTTCTCTCAGTATTTAGGGCCTTCAAATACTGTATTGCAAAAGAATCAAGGGTAAGCTAAGCTCACTGAGCAATCAAAATGATCAAAAATGTCTGTAATTATCAGTTTTCTCTGTATACTTACTTATCAGGGATAATTAAACATTAAAATGAATGGTATAAGAATGGTTACATATATCATAACAACACTATCATGTTTATAATGCCAAATGCCAGCCAGACTGGAAACTATTGTTTAGTGAATGCTATATCAAAACTCCCTGGGAAGCATCTTTGGATATCTTATGCATCTGATGTGATGAACTTTTCACACCTCCAGTGAGAACATGGGTTTTGTTGTTTATTTAATTTAACTGTCAATCAATTCTTCAGTTCAGTAAATTCTAATGTAAGGATTTTAATAGTAAAGCACGTGGTTTTCTGTAACATTTCTGATTAACATCTGAGCTACTCTTGCCATCTCTATTGTCCCAATAACAATTCACATCTGCTCACAACTTCACAGTTGCATTTCTTTGTAAAGTAAGCTACACTCACTTTAATTCTGTGAGTCCAAAATTACAGACGCAGTTATAAGCAACACTGCATACAGATTGAATAAACTCCACTAGTGATCTGTCAGTTCTTCAGAAGATGGCCTGTTGGAAAAGTCGGGGAGTGAGGAGCCTTTACAAGTGATGCTACTGCTGCCACGTGAAACCTGAAAGTATGTCTGACTTTGCTCCTAGTTTCTGCCTCTGTAGAGAGGCAGGCTCCTTTGACCCTGCCTGGAGTTGTTGATCTTGCCTCTGCTATGTTTTGCAGCCTTTCTCTAACTTTAAGAGTTTCTGATTGATAAAAGAGCACATGCTGGTGGAGCTCTACCTGTGGGGCTGTGGTTCCATCCTCACCCTCTGGTCAGCCTGTTGCTGGTTCCCGCCTTCACTTCTCCGATCTCTGTGTTGAAAGCTGGTAGAGACTCCATCCATCTGTGTGCCCTGTGTTTGATGAGAAGTAGGACTGGCTCAGAGGAGGGGCTTTGGAGGAATAGAAGCCTAGGGTGGAAACTGAGCAGTTCTGTTTTGTAGTTGTAACATTTAGGGCATGTTACCTAATCTTTCTGAAACTTGGTTTCCTCATTGGAGAAATAGGAATAATGATACGCACCTTTCATGATGGTGGCAAAGATTAAATAATGTGCTAAAACTGATAACGTTATGACATGAATTATGAATTTCTTCTCCCCTTCTCCTTCCTCCGGGGCCTCTGCCTCTCCTCTCCATCCTTGCTCTTTCTCCTCTTCTCACCTCTTCCACCTCTTTCTCCTCCTCCCCTCCCTTCTCTCCTTCTTCTGCTGTGTAATCAGTATTATATTTTCCTGTTTATCCAGATTTATCCTGTCCCTCCTAAATGTATCATATTGCATCATGTTATGCAATATGACTTGGGATTATGTGTCATTACAAGGTTAGATCATGCCCCCAAAACACAGAAAAAGTCTAGTCTGGCTTGGCTCGCTTTTCCACAAGTAAAGTATGATTTATTCATGCAGGAAAATAAAGGACTCTAGCCTCTCTGCTCCTTCTCTCAGTGCTACCACTCTGTACTCCTCAGGCCTAGGCTTTGAACCACTGTACCCAAGTTCCCAGCTCAGTCCAGCCTCTGGGTACTCAAGAAGTTTGCATTTGCATTAACTTGAGATTTCCTATCCACTGTGAACTGAACTTTCATTGGCTTCTGCACAATGCAGCATACCTCTTTGGTTGAACCAGCATAAAATTAGCTTCAGACATCCCTGGACAGATGGAAGGGGAGACAGTTTAACCTCAGAGTTACTCTACAAGGGTCTTTTGTCTTTCTTCAATCAAATAATTAATTTCCTGAAGGAAATTATTTGACTGTCTTTTGTATCAAATCTCCTGATCGTTAGAAAATATTTTTTTTAGTTTTGCTAAAACTCTAGGACACTTCCATTATAACCTCTAACAACTTTGGTTTTTAAAGTTCTGGGCAATTCAGCCCCATATATGGGGTAGCTGAGCTTGGTCTAGTCCTTGTCTCTGCTTAGCATTTTTAGTAAAATGTATGTTTCAGGAATTATATTTTGATATGTTTTCTTTTACTGCATGTAGATTTTAAAAGTTGCTTATAGATACAAGAGTACACGTGTGGATTGGTTGCTAGAAGATTTTGAATTTGCCAAAGATGAATAGCATTAATTTATGTACTGTTTGGCATATATTTGCATAATAAGTTCAAATGGTTCTAACTTCAAGCATAGAAGACGAAATTAATTAGTACGACCTAGAGGCATTTTATTTCAAACATAAAATCCAGAGCATGCACATGTAAAATATATAATCGATTGCTCAACCAATTAATTTAATTACTTTCTGGATTATGAGATATTTAAACAAACAGAAATAGGAGAAGGGGGTTAATAGAGGTCAGAGTAAAGCCTTGGAGGGGTACCAGGGCAGGACTCATGTTTTGGCTGGAGAGAAATAATTGGCAGTATAATTTTCTAAGGGCTGAGGATTACCAGTTAATTCTACAATATCTCTCCTGTTTCTGTACCAGCATTTATTTATCAAAATTTCATCTTTGTCTTTGTCTTCTTGGGCGGCCATAATGGAACACCGTAGACTGGGTGGCTTAAATAGCATGCGCTTATTTCTCACAGTGTTTTAGGAGGTGGTCTGAGATTGGGGCCAGCATGGTCAGGTTCGGGTCGGGGCTGTCTTCCTGGCTTGCAGATGGCTGCCTTCTCACTGTGCCCTCAGTTGTGTGCACAGGATTCGCTAGAGAAGTAAGACCAATTAGATATACAATGAGAACTGGTTCATGTAACATGGAAGCCAAGAAGGCCCCACAATATGCCATCTGCAAGCTGGAGAATGAAAAAAATCCAGTGGCATAAATCAAGTTGAAAGACCAGAGAACCAGGGAGCTGATGGTGTATCTTTCAGTCTGAGGACTTGAGAACTAGGGTGGGGTGGGGGTGTCATTGGTGTAAATACCAGAGTCCGAAGGCCAAAGAACCAGGGGCTGTGACGTCTGAGGGAAGGAAAAGATGGATTTCCAAACTCAAGAAAAAGAGATCATTTGCCTTTCCTCTACCTTTTTGTTTGATCTAGATCCCACACAAATTGGATGATATCTGCCCATATTGGTAAGGGTGATCTCTACTCACTCTACTGACTGGAAATACCCTCATAGACATAGCCAGAAATGGTGTTTTACCAGTTATCTGAGCACCTTTCACCAAATTGAAATATATAGTTAATTACCTCAATGTGTGTATAAAATACACAAGTTTAAAGATTAGCAACATAGGCATCTATGTTCCTGTCACATAGATAAGAAGCAGAAAGACCTTCCCTTACCATTTTCCTGCTGAAATAACCACTATATGAATCTTTGTATTTGCAATTTTCTGATTTTTTTGTTTCTTTGTTGAGATAGAGTCTCCATCTGTCATCCAGGCTAGAGTACAGTGGCATCATCACCGCAACCTCAAATTCTTGGCTCAAGTGATCCTCCTGTCTTAGCCTCCCTCCCCAGTAGCTAGGACTATAGGCATCCACCACCACTTCTAGTTTATTTTTGTATTTTTTGTAGAGATAGGGTCTTGCTCCTCTCAGGCTGATCTTGAACTCCTGAGTTCAAGCAATCTTGCCACCTCAGCCTCCCAGAGTGCTAGGATTACAGGCGTGAGCCACTGACCCAGCTGCCATTCTTTTGTTAGGTATATATTCACCACCAGATAGTTTTGTGAAACTGAATAGCAAACCTAAACCTCCCTGTGTGAAGAAAAGATGATGTTCTCAGTTTTAGATGAATAGTCTCTAGGTCATCTTCTGGTTTTAACTTTCCTGAGTACATGAGGCCATTCTGAGAGGATTCAATTCCAAGGTCATCACTGATTCCTGGGAAGCAGGTGGATTTTAGCTCTAAAGAAAAACAGTTACAGGGCTTCTTTGGAATTTTCTGCTTTACTATTATTAACTTTCTTTTATGAATAAGTTAAGATAAAGCACATCTGGGGATGATATTATTACATAGATATGTATATACAGGTGTATATATAACTTGTCCAGGTTTGGGAGACATTTTTCCTTAGGTTGAAAAATAAGGGTTATGAGAATTTACGAGATGACAGCTTTCTATGTATCTTTTTCAAGTCACAGTGTTCCAGATGTTTGATAACCCACTACATCTGTCACCCTAGCATCTTCTAGCCCCATTCCCTTGGAGAATTCTTTTACTTTTCTCCCTGTTGGATTTCCTACTTCTTATATCCCATGCATTTATTCCACTTTCTTGTTGTAAACTCAACTTCTTTTGGAACAAATAATTCAATAGCTTCTTCTAATATGTAGCCAGATGCATCATCCATTGCGCCACTGGCCCCAGGCTCCAGTGGGTTTTTGGTAGAAGATGTGTCCTGTATTCAACCCTTGGACTTGTTCGATGGTTTGGGTTATGTGACAATCTTAGAATTTTGTGGGCATTGTTTTGTTGTCCCCCTGCCTGTGTGGTTGCCTTTGAGAAGTTCAAGATCACTCTAATTCCTGTCCCTTTACATGTGAGCTGGTCTTTCCTCTCTGGAAGCTTCTATATCCCCTCCTTTGTCCCAAGTCTTCTTTTTCTTCTTCCTTTTTTTAAAAAAAATTAAAACATAGCTGTGTACATTAACGCAATCTGTCCCCAGTATTCTGAATTTTGAAGTAAAATGCCTTCCTATTTCCCTGTAGTTATTGTTCTGAGTTCTTGCTGGATCATTTGAGTTTGCAAACTAATTTTTGTTAGTTCTAGGAAATATTCTTGATGTTCTTTTCCTTTCCTGATAATTGCCCCTATTTTCTCTTGTTTTTGGAATTTCTACTATTTGGATGCCCTCCTGGACTAGTCGTCTACCTTCGTGAGCTTTTTCTCTCATATTTTTCACCTGTTGTCTTTGCTCTACTTTTGTGGAAATTTTTTGATTTTATTATCTTCAAAAATTTCTGCTGAGCTCTGTATTCTATCCAGTTTTTATTTTTAAAGGATTTTGTACTTTTTTCTATTCTCTAATAATACTACTATTCGTTTTGATTCTTTCTCTCTTTTATTTTTATTTATTTATTTTATTTTTTTGCTGTTTTTGGCCAGGGCTGTGTTTGAACCCGCCACCTCCGTCAGATGGGGCCGGTGCCCTACTCCTTTGAGCCACAGGTGCCACACTCTTTCTCTCTTTTAATATTATCATCCTTTCACAGGTGGACCATTTTCTCTTAATTGTCTGAGTATATTAAAGATATTGTTAAAAGCTTTTTCCTACTTGCAAGTTACATTTTACTCTATTTTTCTTTTTGTCCCTAGCTTCTATATTAGAGGATTTCTCAATTTTTGTGATCATTCTTGCATTTCTGCTCATTACTGAAAGTAAGAAATGTAAAAGCTGACTAGATGTTCTGAGCTCATAGGTGAAGCTTATTAACTTCACGTTTTTGTGTAGGGGAAATAGGGGGGAATGACTGTGGGGGAATACTGTCACTGCTTCCCCTAGACCAGCATGAGAGGTGCCTCAGATGTGGGTGGCCCACTATGGCTGTCTTCTGGCTTTGCCCTGCTTTGGGGGATGTTGTGTCTAGAATGTGAAGGACAAGAGCTCATCCAGGGCTCTATCCCCTTTTAGACTATTCTGCGGGTTCTTAGAATCCCTGACATAATAGCCCGAAGCCCACCTCCAGGGTCTGCAGAGGCCTCTTCTGGCCTGGTCTCCTAGGATGCAAAAATAATGGGCATAAGACTACGGCCCCTCGTGGCAGCTGTTTGTGTGGGCTTGGAGGTCAGGGCTGGAATATTTGTATACATATGCACATGGCCTCAGTGCTTTGGATGGAGCCAGGAAATGGAAAGAGAAAGCGGTCTGGCTGCAAACATTGCAGTTTTGTCTTCTAACTCCATGAAGTATAAGAATTTTGGATTTCAACACCTCATTCAGGTTATTACAAAGAATGCTATGTATTAATCAAAGTAGGAAAACTGGGCATATTTAAGAGTTTAGGAACTTCACTTTAAAATGATAAATACATAGATACTGTGATTCCCTGAAAATAAGACCTACACCAAAAATAAGCCCTAGCAGAATTTCTATGCATTTGTTAAATATAAGCCCTACCCCCATAATAAGACCTAGTGATGGGTGTGGCTATGTAGCATGTCTGCATAGCCATGCCATGCATTACAGCGTGGAGAGGAAGACATACCCTGAAAATAAGCCCTAGTGTGTCTTCTTGGGAAAAAATAAATATAAGACAGTGTCTTATTTTTGGGGAAACATGGTATATGAAATTCAGACCTTATGTTTTTGCTTTGGGCTTTATGAATGTCAGGGGTGGGCCAGCTCCATGTCAATATATTTCCCGTGGGCTTGCCAGATTCTTCAGAGAAGAGTCTTCCAATCTTTTTCCAAGTAGTTACGGGGCTCACTGCCAGGTTTGGGGAAGTCCAGTGCACGAAGAAAATGGGATCACTCAATTCTGGAGATGGTCTGTTATTCCACATTTTCTGTGAACTGCACCTGCCAGGAGTAAGTGGTAGAAATCTAGTGACCCAAGAGCCATTGCTCCTGTTTTAGCTGCCTTCTTTATCCTCAGCTCCTGAGGCACCTGACATGCCAGTCTGCAGGTCCTTGGAGGGGTTCGCAATTGGTGATTACCCAGTGTTTACCCTGGTTTAGGGTTGGACTACGTAGGGTTCTGAGTCAGTTACCAATTTACATTTGCTTCATCTTCTACTATTTTCTCCTTGAAGTCCTCATTTTTGTTGATTTATGCTTTTTAAAAAACTCATTTAGGTAGCTTAGTAGCTTGAGAGAGAAATATGTATGTTAAATCTGCCATCTTAATCTAAAAAGCAGCTTATTCTTTTTGCTTAGTTAGAACTTGTAAATTCCATGTAATCCCTGCAATTAAAGTTCCTTTATGTAGGAATAGGAACTTTGAATATTGATGGATGCTTATTGGAGTCAAACAACGTCTATGAGACCAAAAAAATAATCATTGAGGTCAGGGATAGTGACACTAATGCTCAGGTCACAAGCATTCTTGCGACATCTAATGAAAATGGAGGAGATACCAAGAAAGGCCTGCAGTGGGTTGTCAATAGTGTTGAGAGAAGCTGGTAATTTTCTACAAGTTTCTGTTTTTACTTCACCATACTTTTCTCAGATTATAATATTTTTATATTTTTTCCCATTGTAGAAAGAGTGGAAATTAATTTTAAGTACATAGGAATACAAATTATGAAACCAGAGCTAGCTGAACCTTATAGTACTATAATATATTAAAAGATAGTGATTGAGTATATCCATTTTTTTTTTTAATCTAAAAGATGGTGAAAGGAGTGAGGGAGAACTAACTTTGATGTTTCGGTAATTCATTTTTAAATATATTGTTGGATTTAATCCTCACAAACTCCTGTAAGATACCCATTCCAAACACCATAGTCTTCAAACAAAGGCTCAGAAGAATAAAGAACTTTCATGACCAAGCAGATAACCTTAGTAGTTTGCAAGACCTCAGCAGAGCTGTCATTTGACTTAGTGAATGACTTGAAATCTTTTCTGTTGCATATTGCTGCTTTCTTAAAATAAAATTGACAGTTGTTGCTAATTGTGCTATGAGATTATGGTAGAAAATGCCTTCTCCCTTAATTAACAGCTAAGTATTGTTCAATCAAAAGCAGTTTCTCTTTTTCAGCTCCTTGGTAAATAGTCAAAGTGGTTGACTTTATACCTGTAGTAGAAAGGAATGGCATATCTTTGAAAGCTTTTCCTAGCTATTTCTTTTTGATTCAAGTTCTTGACTACACAATCTCTAATTGGAGTTCAAAGTACTGACCAAGAACATTGAATTTATACTTGGACCAGACTAACTCAAAGTAATGATAATAGAGTATTGAGTGGATTCCTGCATTTCTATAAGCCATATCTCCTAATTTAAGTAAATCAATAAATATTGAGTAAAATAGATTTCTGTACATTTTCACATTTGATATGAAGGTAAAATACCATTAAGAAAGATTCCAGGTAGACTCTCATGTTAATTATATTCCATTTCTACAACCTAAGTTCTAGCTTGTTCTCATTATTCCTCAATGTTAGAAATCTTTCTTCTGCTCTCACCTTGATGGACCACCTCATTTGGGTTTCTTTAGTAGTCTAGCTGAGAATGATTCCATTGATGAGTAATTACATGTATTGAATTTTTCTTCTGTTCCTTTCAAAGATAATAATACATGATTAGCTTGCTGAGAACCATTTTGACGCTTCTGTTTATCTTCAAAAATAAAGGAAAAATATTCTTCCAGGTTATTATTCCCCTGAACATACGCATTTACAGGGTACCCTTCTGCTTACTGACTCTTTTGCTTACCCTCCTTCTTTGCCTGCATTGGAAAATTGACCTGCACCTAAAAAACACACTTTCTCTTTTACATTTGAACAGTCCTTAAGCCTATGTTTTTCCCTCTTTTTATAAGCATTTATTGAATACCTACCATTTCTCTACCAAGCATTGGGAATGTGAAGTTAAACTACTCACACTCAGAGATTTCCATAGCTTGACAAGATGATGGATGTGTTAAGCTCTGTGTGTGTAGGACTTCAGAAGCCTAAAGGAATGGATGGGGGGGGATGGCGGTACTGATTAGGCATCCCTAGTGGAAACCAACCTAAGAGGTCATATTGACTCATAAACTATTTACTTTTCTCTAGACCACCCTTGCTCCTCTAGCTAAACGATCAAATGGGGTTCTGTGTCCTCAGGGAGCCTAAAATATTCCCCTCTGACAAGAATTAGTCCCTTTTTCCTAATAGTTTTCAAATGAGTAAGTTTACATATTTAATACAAGCTATGTTTTATTTACATTGATTATTTTTTGTTTATATGTATGCCTTCTCTACTATTTTGAGTGTGCCTCAAGATTTTTATCATGCATTTTAAATGTATGTTATGTTAATTATTAAAGCACTTAATAGCACTTTGCTTTTTCAAACCAAGTTATTGATGATTAGGCTTAAAAACTAAATTCAATGAAGATTTCAAAAAATTCTTAGTGAGCACTACTGTCGTATCATCTACTTGCTAGTTTTTAGTCCATTAATTCAAGATTTTGAAATGTTTCTGTTAAATCATGGCTTTCATAGTGTAATTATACTTTTCAAATAAGAAATACAGAAATGGCTCGGCGCCTGTGGCTCAAGTGGCTAGGGCGCCAGCCACATACACCTAAGGTAGCGGGTTCGCATCCAGCCCAAGCCTGCCAAACAATGATGGCTGCAACCAAAAA
>NW_003852444.1:7164545-7270083 GCF_000181295.1 Otolemur garnettii
AAAAAAAAAAAAAAAAGAAATACAGAAATGTGTATTTTGAAGTTTGGAGAAGGAGACAATTTTTCAGTATTTTGAGACTCTTATAATTAGAAGAGGTTCTATCTACTAAAGCCACGGTGTGACGTTTGGTACTATGTAAGTAGGATGTGTTATAAGGCATATGACTTAACAACAGGACCTCAAGAAATACTATGAAGAAGTTAACACTTCTGCCGACCATCTTTACAATTAGTTGGACTTGTAAACTGTGCACCTTGTAGAAGTTTTTCATTCTGTTTTTGTTTTTTTTTTCTAATTTCATACCGTTAGTTCTAGTATTGGCCACCAGGTAGCAACAGTGCCTTGAATAGCTCAAGTCTCATAAATAGGAAACTGTTGCAAACCAACAAAAAGGTTAAGTCACACACCATCAGGAGGGAAAGAAGTGTTGAGAATCATGAATTTTTAATTCCTCCCTGGGCCTGTGTCCTCCTGCTGCTTATTACAAATGCAGGTGTAAATTACCGAGTGGCCACAAGCAGCTTCCAGGCCCTGCCAATCCATCTTCACCATCCATCTCCTTCCTTACTGTGACATTACACCTCATTTTAGGGCCACTGCAACAAAATGAGGTGAAAGGCAGGTGGCAAGGGACAGTGTGGATCATGCGAGGAAAGTGCATGACAATTACAGACAAGAAGAGACTGAAATCATGAGGGAGGTGTAGGGAAAGGGTGCTTATTTCTCTTCATGGACGTATCCAAAACCCAATAATATTTATGAGATTGTTTTTTAACCATGAGAAGCACATTTATGCCAATCTAGAAAAATCAAATATGTTATTTTAGATTTTTCTTCTTCCTTCGCCCTCAGCCATACCTCTGGGTATTCTAGTTGTGCGTGGAGACTGTGATTTGGAGACTTGCCGTATGTACATAGACCGCCTACAGGAGGTGAGTTTTATTTAGCCAATTATTTTATTCTCCTTAGCTTTCCATTTTTGTAAACAGTTACCAGCCATATATATTTGCTTCTGAAGTGATGCATCTGGGGAGGCTGTGGCTATGTGGCAGCCTTGGTCTTCAGCATTCACTGCATGTCTCCCTCCTCTAACCCCTAAGCTACTTCCCTCCTCTGGTGGTTACAGTGGGAAAGGATGGGTTGGGTTCACTACAGGGTGCCAATGCACTGGTGGGTTCCATAATTCTAGCTTGGGATGTCTTGTCTTCTTGTCAGACTACATACCGATATTTTTGAAGCTATACAGAATTTTGAAAAGAGATTATTTAATGTTTTACATCTAAAACAGACTTCTATCAGAAATAGCTAGATTTTTTGAAAGAAAAAAAAGAAACTTCTACAGGAAAAAAAAAATACTATATTTTATGGGAATTTGTCAGAGCCCAAACAGATAATCTATTATTTTTTTCCTCAATCTGGCCTTGTCCTAGAGAAATAGAAAGGAAGTGATCCCATATTTCCCCAAATTTGACTTACATCAGCAAAACCAAGAGACTTAGACTTATCAGTACAATTGTCATTGGTTGTTTTTGCAGAATTCCAAGAGGGAATATTAACTGTCTCAATTCCACTAATGGCAAAAAGCATAAATAATAATTTCTTTCTCGTTGTTTCTTGATGAAAGATACACATTAGAGTTACTTTTCTCAGGTAGGACTGAAACATTTGTATTTTTAAAGCTGTTGTGATTCTGATATGTACCTATTGATAAGCAGCTCTCTCCCAGATGATATATCATACACAGGTAAATATCATGAATGAAGTAGACATATAGTGCTTAGAATCACTTCAAGTTGTAGCCATTTGGCTTTGAATATGAGATTCTGTTTCTCTTGGAAGGAATAAATTCAGGTGAAAGGCACAGAGTGATGTGAAACATTACTAAATTTTAGAAAGAGATGTCAAACTTTGAATACTAATATGGATGAGTCTACAAATTTTATACTTGTGACTTTATTTAATTATTTTGACTGAGGAGGATAACTGCTTTAAGTTAGAATTTGTAAATGTTTACCCTGTGATTTAGGTTTAAATCTTTCTAGAACCTCCAATATCTCATTTTTCAAAAGAATTTTGTAGTGTATGGTGGAATCTCATTGAACAAATCAAAAATAAAAAAATGAACCCCAATTGGTACCAAACCTTTTATTGTTTTTATCTCTCAGGTAACTTTGTTGATAAGACTTCATGATAATCAAATATATGACTGATGAATTGACTTTGCTGAAATACAACTTAACCAACTTCTTGGCATATTCAACCAAAAGGAGGATTCTAAAAAAAAAAAAAAAAAAAAAGAATGGAAAGAATTAACAAATAAAGAGGAAAAGTTTTAAACTCACTTGGGGCCTGTGGGAAGCAGGTGTTAGGACAGAGGTAGTCGGGACCGCTGACATCTGTAAATTGAATCGCTGCACTCATTAGCAAGGCAGCCTGGGAGACATGACAGTGGTGACAACTTCATTGTAAAACTTTATAAAGGGAGTCAGGCTTTCAGAATCTGCTAGCAAAACCTTATTAATTTCAACCTTGTTAATGTGCCCTTCGTGATAATGCAGAAATGGTAGGTGATTTTCTCTTTGCAGTCTGTGAAAACCCCTTTGCCAAGTGACTTATCGGGATAAACACAGTTACTGTGACAGTATGTGTTTGATCTAAGAAATGAAATTCTTTCTGTTAAGGGTTTAAAGGGACTTCAGAACCATTCTTCACAAGGCAAAAGTTCAGAAGAAAATAAAACATGATCCCCACTTAGTAAAACAAAATTGCTTCTTGTTTACTTCTGGTTTCCTCTATCCCTGGAATTATAATGCATCATTCACCTCTAAACACTATTTAGGATTTATAAGTTCTAATAGCTAAATGACCTTCTTTCAGTCCAGCTTGCTGTGCTTTTATTATTTCTGGCATTGCCTTCTTTGTTTGGCCTCGATGGGTTTGGGTGAGTTAGACGCTTTCCAGATGAGCATAATAGCATTCAATTGGGAGTTCAGTTGATAGAGCTGTGGGGCAGCTTGTTCAAACTAATTTTAAGGTACGGATTTTTTATTTTTTTTCATTTTTCTCATCAGGACCTGCAGTCAGTTTCTTCTGGCTCCCAGAGAGTTCATTACCAGGTAACACATAATCGACTCTCCTTGTTTCTTACCTTCTGGCCAAAAGTCCATCTTTCAATTAATGTCTCATTCTGACTGAGAGTCCTCATCTTCCCTAGGGATAGAGTTCATTTTAAGAACTTCGTAAGGTTGTTATTCTGATTCTTTTGCATTTTCATGATTTTGGACCAGCCTGGTCTAGCACGAGTACAGACGATGAATTTTTTCCCATCATTTAGAAGAGATTATAAAACAAAAGTGCTTTCAGTGACAGAAAGAAACTCCAACTCAAGCTCACTTAGGAAGGAAGGGTCTATTGGTTCCCATCAGCAGAAAGTCCAGATCAAGGGTGGATTTCGTGCACCATTTAGTCCTGGTTCACACCATTTTTCTGCTGGTCATTCTGCTTTGTTCTCCTCTTTCTGCCAATTTCACACCTGGGCTAGAGGCTTTCATAGTTCACGATGATGGCCATCAGTGGCCAGGGCGATATGTTATTTCCTTCACATCCAGGGAAGGGAATTCCCTGCTTTCCACAATCATGAAGCAAAAGTTCTAAAATGTAATTTAGTTGGTTCATCCTTGTCTTTTGGACAAGAGCCAACAAACCCATTCTTCCTGTCTCTTTTACATGATGAAGTCCATCGGAAGGCACCTGGTTGTCCTTTGCCCCCACAGGCTTTGAGAGTGCAGCTTGTTCCCAGTTTCCCCTCCTTTCTGTGCTGCCTGGATATCATCCTCTGTCCTCTTACCAGTAAGTTTCCAAGCAGGATGCAGGTTCCAGTCCACAGTCTCATCCCAAAGTGCACGGGGCCCATACTATGCTCTTTGAACAGTTCCATTAAAGCCCCCTTTCTTTGAGAGCCCGTTGTATATCCTGGCCTGTTAGGAGGGGTATGTGGGAATCATAGCACTGCCAACAACTCTCTCCAAATAAACCTGCACAGACCCTTTTATACCTCCATATGGGGAGAGATTTAAACATGTCTAAATTTATAAATCCTGGCTTAGCACCTCTCTCTGACTTTTGGTGTCTATTTTCCTACACCTGAAACTTCCAGATTAACATACTTTAGCATAAACAACAAAAGCAACAATTAAAAGAAAACCCTTGTAGTCATCTAGGTAGATTTCTTCCTCTGCCAAAAGAGACCCTCTCTCCTCAGTCGAAACAGCTCATTTATCTTTAGGCTGACTGACATGAATGGCCTTCAGGTTTGTATTGGTTTGTGTGTTTATTTTTCAAACAACACATTATACAATTCCAGAGCTCTTCTTTTTATCTGGCTGCAGCTGAAAGAGAGTCACTGAGGTGTTTATGTTGAAAAAATAAACTACTTCTAGACTGTTTTTTACCAACTATTAAAAGGTAAATTTCTACCTCTTTTTTTTCTTGATAAATAGACCACAGTCTTTCTCACACTGGCTATTTGTATATTTTCCTAGACCCAATATCTAGGGGTAATTTTATTTTACAAAGTGTAGTGCTTTTGAAGAGTAGCGTTGATCTCTAACAATTGGCAGTGATAGTTACTATGAAGGTCAGTTTCTATAAAAGGGTTTGTAATTTTTGTTTCTGGGCATTTTGAACCTTTGTGATTTCATCAAAATTTGCAGAACATTAATACTAACTAGTTTTATGAAAATAATACACTTATTATCCTGGCTTTGGTCACGTAGTCATTTTGCCACGAGAGTTTTGATCGTGGCTATCTTGTGTCAGATTTTCCTCAGGCCGTGGTTGTACACATCTGCAGAGGTAGGAATGGATGAGACTCCAGGATATGATGAGGAACTGCTGCGTTATAAAGGTCACACCAGAAGGATTTGGGGTGTGTAGGATAACTAATGCCATGATTAAGGGTGCATGCCAGGAGCATCACCTTTCCCATACCTGTCCTCAGGATGATGAAAGGAGGGAGCAGAGCTTTCGAAAGCCAGGCCTTTAACTAGTATGGGATAGCTGGAAAAAAAAGGTCTGAACAGCCCAGGATCTACTGCTCATTAAACAGGAAGCTTAACCAAGAGAGAAATTGTGTTAGAATTAACATGGCAGAGCACAGGGAGAAGAAGGTAAGGAATTTCCTGAACAGGACATGGATTGCTGGCTGAGACAAGAAGTTGGGCGAGTTAAACTTTCACAGTTGGCTGAGATCCTTAGTGGAGGAGTGAGCTGGAAGGATGGGGATAGGGAGGTCTGTTAGCCACACCGATGTCAATGTGCCTTAGATCCAAGAGGTTTGGTAAATGTGAGTATTGAAGCTCATTAAGACATCCAGGCCCAGAGATAGAAATTTGGGTATCCTCAGCAAAGCTGGAAGAGATCCCCCGGGGAGTGTGGAGATAAAGAGGCCCCAATGTTATGTCATTTATTCATTAGTCAGCAAGAACACAGGTTGAAGGGAGCAATTCATCAGGAAGACCCATGGAAATTGGGCTGAACAGCAGGAGAGCCAGAAATTGAGGAGAAAACAGTGTTACGGACACCAAGAGTGAAATGTATTTCAGAACAGAAAAATTAAGGGACCTCCGAATGCTGTTGAGAGGCTGAGATGATATGCATCAATTTCTGTGTCTTTTTCTAGGTGTGCATATTCGAAAATACATGTGATATAGGTGCTATTAACTTTTATGGAGAAAGAGACAAAACCAACTGGCAGGATATTTAATACTAATTTTATTTTTTGTTTCTTAATGCAGAAACTGATAATATCAGAATCCCTGGTTGGTCCCAGTAGAGATTGGGGTGTTGTTGGATTAAAAACTGTAAGAAACGTGAATGCCTAAATGCCTTAAATGCTTTTTAATGAACTGTCTTTTGTATGAGGTGGCATTAAATATGCTTAGAGAATTAACTGTGAAGAGAATGAATAAACACCAGTAAGTTTTCAAGCTTGAGAAATTCCTGGCAGCTCACTAATTTGCAGCTGAGATTTTAGCTGACTCTTTTCAAAGGCTAGGGGAAAACTCAAGAGAAAAGCTGCCTTCAGAAAGGTGTTCCTGTGCCCAAGATACCTTATTAGTGAGCCATATGGCAGCTCCTCGCCACTTAAGTATTTCATTGCTTTGGTTTCTCCCTTTTCTAAACACAAACTGAATTGCCGACAAAGCACCAAGGCTCAAACACAACGCCTTGTGTTAACCTAACAAGGCATTATGGGTCATACAAAATACGTTGGCTGCTTCTCACCTGCTGAAAATTCCTGCCTACACTATCTAATCTGAGGTCAAAATACAAAGGCCTCCTCCACCATAGCAGCATTTATGTAACTAAAAACCCATGAATTAGATGAGCAAAATGCCTCATGCTTGCAGATTTAGGATATTCTTGAGATTGGGGAATAAACTGGGACCTATAGAGAAGTTGGGCTCTATCTGTCGATTTGATAAAAGATGCTTCCTGTGGCTACCTACTAGGAAACAATTCCTTCTCTGCTTCCATCCTAGAAATCATTATATTCTTTGTTAACTCCAAGTCAAAATATTACTAAGGAATACAGGTAGATTCAACCATTCCGTGGTTCTCAACCTGTGGAAGGTTTTGCACCATCTCATAGGAGACATCTGGGTGTGACTGGAGACCTTTAGTTGGAATCTATTTAGCAGAGGCCCAGGAGGCTGTTAAACACCTCACGATCACAGGGACGCCCCCTACCAGAACGAGTTATGCAGCCATCCATCCCAAACACCAGCAGTGTAGAACTGGAGAGATTCTGAGATGTTCTAATGGTCTTCAGAACATAACTGAGGACCATGGAAGGTGTAAGTTCTAGATGAGGAAAGGGGAAGAATAAAAAGGGAGGAACAGGAAGGGAGTGGACATAGAGGCACCTGTGACTTCCATAGGGAAGAATAAATTGTGGACCAGCAGCAAGTAGGGGTTTTTCACAGACATTCCGGGTCTCCCCATCCCCCCAGGCAGATGCTCTGAGGGACACTAAACATTGTGTGTGTTGTGCCTTGATATTTCAGTGACTGCCGTAGGATTCAGTGGTAGGTTCAAAAATGCATTCATCCAGGTGATTCCTTTCTCTAAGAATCAATTTACTTAAAATTAACACTAGCATGGTTGGAGTATGTAAGATTAGGTATAAATTTTATGAAAAGTCTTTTCATCCTTTAGAGTAGCACAGATGTCTTCACTTCCATAAGAAAAATCAACTCTTGGTCAATCCAAGTCTCCAATCATTTGTTCATCCTCTGATCTCTCTTTTTCACTGCACTCTTGCTCTTCTGCAGGATCAGACTGTGTTGCAGTTCATGAAAGCTCTGTCTGGGCGTAGGCAAGCGGCATTTTCTCACAAATATTCCATTCATTCCTCATCTCTTTATGCTGGCAGTCCTTATACGTCGCTCTCTGAAATCTCTTCCTCCTTCATTTGTTTTCTGGGTTCTAGAAGAGTTTTTTCAGTAGATAGTGTGAAACAAATTTTAGAGAGTCTTTTTGGCAATTAAATGAATTGATCTTATTTTAGAGAAGGGCAGAGGCCACCTGGGAACCAAGGAGAATATTGTTCCTTTAGACTAGATTGAAGCTGTCAGAAATGTGTCACATGAGAAGTTAAGTAATCTTTGCCTTGGGCCAGGTCTGTTGCTCTGACAAGTAAAGGCAGTCCTGTTAATACACCAGACACACAGACACCCGCACACACATGCACCGCACGCTCACACAGTTTCAGTATTGTCAATGGAAGCCTTCCTCACACAAAGGGATTCCTGAAAATGCTGGAATAGCTCTCGATTTTATCTTTCACCACAGCTTCACTATTTCTTGTTTGTTTGTTTAATTTGTATGTATTTTTGTTTAACTTTTTATTTCAAGTTAATATGAGTGTCTATATGATTAGGTTGCCTTGTTTACGTTTGCAAGGTAAAGTCCAAAGTCTTAGTACAGTTAAGTCTTTCACTATTTCTCACTATTTCTTTATGTTCCAAAGCTGGCTCTAAGAATGGCTATGCCATTTCTGTATTCCTCTTCTGTAAGAATTGTGGGTGGTGAAGTAGGTTCCAAGTGAAAGTGTTTTGAAATATAAAAACAGGAGCAAGTGTATTAATTGGGACGATAGTTAGTTAGACAGGGAGACATAAACACCTATCCGTATGCAACTTGGTGACAGAAAAAAATGGATAGGTTGGCTATGTGAGATGTTAGGGCAGATAGATGAGAGATTTGGATGAGAGAAATTTAAAGGTAAGGTGACTGTTGGCTGGATATTATTAAATGAAACAGAGATTCTCAACCCAGAGGACTTTTGTTTTCCTTGTGCTTACATCTTTACCAAGTTTTATGAAAGAAAAATAACTTCATTCACAGTGAAGGTATAGTTAAACACCGGGTGAATATTGCTTAATTAGAGAACTTACTGGGGTGTGTAATGGGGCTGCCGTGCCTACTTTACATTATGTGTGCATCAGCTGTGAGTAATTGAATGGAAATTAAGGGCAAGCTCAGCATATGCATGCCAAATAGTGGTTCAGATGATTTCCTCATCAAGTCTATATAATGTTTGGCAGTTGGCTTTCAGAAATATATGTAGGAGAAATATCAGGTTTGCTTTTATGCATGTGGCTATATTTTTAGCACAAGAGACAGATTTTTTATTAACATATATCAAAAGAGAAAATTCACATAGCAGAGATTTTTGAAATGAGCAGTTTTTATTAATATCATTCATTTAGAGAGCATGTAATTTTAGAAGGTTATTACATTTAAAATAGAAAGGAGCCTCCTCCATCTAAGGTTATATTACTGGGCTGCATCAGTGACAGTTGCATTCATGTGAATCACACCATTTATATGAAGAATAATAACAGATCAAAAAACGAACAAGTCAAGTATCTTATCTCTTTGATGAATCATTGATTCGATTATGCAGTTTGAGGGGGTGGAGGAGATTAGAGGCCCTGAATTACCCCTGAAAGCCATAGATGTGATGGTTAGAGGCATGGCACAGGTAATTATGTGACTATCTCTTCAAATGTAGCCACATTCACACAATCACATTTCTGGAATCTCTTCTGCCAGGTGCTTTTGAAAGGTGCATATTTTTAAGATTGTAATTTGGGTTCTGTCAGAATATAGGTCACCATACACTTATTTTAACATGCAGCATTCACAAATGAAGCATACTTCTGACCATTTGTTCTTATGCTTATTCAGTGATGAGAACATGGCCAGGCCCAACCCAGGGCTTCCAGGAAGCTAAGGTCTGCCTTGGAACTGATACTCACTCCTCTGTGAAGGGCTGTTTTGTTTTTCCTCCTCTTTCCTCCTGAAGTCCCTTCATGACCTACATTGCACTGCCAGTCACCCTTCAGTAGAGTCCAGGATTCCCTAACGCCAGGGCCACCCCCTCTACCTCTCCACCAGGCCCTCTGCGAGAACAGTGAGGTGTCTACCTGATGTGAGGCATATTGCCCACAATGGGTTAGTAACGAGAGTTACTGTAAACAAAAATTACAGCAAACTCAATATCACCTCTGTACTAACATCACTGTTACTCTCTTGAGTTCTCATTCTCTCTTTTCATTTTTTTGAGTACAAGAGAAAGGCGTGTAAATAGACAAGATGCAGAAATTACTTGCACACTGTGTATAGAAGAGCTTGATTACCTGTGTGGTCATTATTAGTTCAGAATGTCTGAATATTAAAAGTTTATAGACCATGGCTTTAACTCGTGAATCCCTTTTTGATATTCTTTTTCTTCCTGCTCCATTTTTAGCCCATACCATATGAATTTGCCTTTGATATTAAGGTCCTCGATATATTTCTCTTGGCTTTCATAAGCTATGTGTGTCATGCAGTCGGCCAGGTTTTACAAACTTGGCTTATCTTAGTTTTCAGATGGGACATAATTCTAGACTTCTGCTTGGATTTTAGCTGCTTACCCAAGGTAGACCTTTCTGATGTACATGCCGTTCTTCCGTTTCCCACATTGACACAAAGTTACACAGACATACATGAATATACCTATGGGGTTTGCTTGTTTTTTTTTAAATCAAAGTAGATTTATAATTTGTATGTGCTTGCTATCCGTAGTATGCCATCATTTATTATTAACAGTGATATACCAGGGAAATTATATCTTCCTATTAGGTGAAACTCTACCTCAGTCTTTTAAAAGGACCATTCTGTTCTTTGATGTGTATTTAACTCTAGATCTGTGGATTGGTTTTATATAGTTGTTGCCGTTGTTCTAATAAAGAATGCTGTACTAAACTTTGGGGCACAGATGTAGAAATCAAGATGAAAGAGAGCTGAGCATGGTAGCTCATGGCTGTAATCCTAGTACATGGGGAGATTGAGGTGGGCTGATCACTTGAGCCCAGGAGTTCAAGACCAGCCTGGACAAGAAAAAAACCTATAAAATTAGAAAACGTATAGCCGAGAATAGTTCCATGTACCCATAGTGCCAGCTCCTTGGGAGGGTCAGGTAGGGGGATCACTTGACCCAGGAGTTTGAGATTACAGTGAGGTATGCCTTTGTACTAAACCCTGGGCAATAGAGTGAGACCCTGCCTCAAAAAAGAAACAAACGATATAACAGAAATGATAACCATGTCACATGCTAAAAACCTATTAAGGTTAGTCATATTTATATGGATTTAGAATTATAATCATATAACATATAGCAAAGTTATCTACAATCTGCAATTGGAATTTTCTTTAAATGAATGTTGGCTCGGTTGCTGTTCCCTGGGTTGTGGTTCCTTCTACTGCCCATGGATTGCCGTGTGTCTATGGGATTCCCAAGCAGCAGTGCACATAGTGGTGGTAAGTGGGCAGACAATGGACCTGGAACAGCAGCAGGAACTATGAGTTACCAGGAGTGAACGTCCTCATAGGAAATAAGGAAGACGAGTTTCACAATTAATGAAAATGGAACCTATGAAAGTCCTTGAATGCTGGAGTAGACAGAAGGTCTTCCCAGATATTAAGAGCAGTCTAATTTTTGTTCTTTGGGTGTGTTTGCTTGACCTGAGTTTAGAAGTTTTTCATCTTCAAATTTAATCTGTACAAATCCCACCCATCCTTCCAAACCCCAAACATGACTAATTCTTCTAGATGCCATAAAAGTCAATGTATAATATTATGGATTCCAAAGTAAAAGAGGTCTATGTCCTCCACCACTAGTGGAGGGCAGGGAGTTTTGAGTAGTTTACTTAGACTCTTGTGACTGAAGTTCTTCCTCTGTGGCTAGCTTTTAGGTGCAGGAGAAGAGTTCAAAAAGAAGAGTGGGATGGGTGGTAGGAGCTATATTTTTACAGCCTTATTAATAACAAAGTAAAAACATCTTGCCCATGAAGAGAAAATTTTGGCTCAAAATTTACCTAGTATTGAGACCATAGCATAATATTCCTAAGGGAAGTCTGCGGCAGTGGCCAGGTAACTCTAAAACCAGGTGGGATCGTTTTGTGAGACCTGAACATTCCAATCTAGAATTCTCATAGTAACATATGCTGTTCAGGAAAGTTTCCCCAACTATAAAGTACTGGTAGATAAAATTGGAAAGATCTGGATAGTCTAAATTTTATTTAATATGTAGCTACCAAGGGATACAGATGTAGAACCATGTTTATGGAAAAATTCCCAGATGTCAAATGTGAGCGAACTGTAAAAGGAGAAAAAAGAAGAAAAATTACCAGCTGCCAAAGTGTCCTGCAGTGATTTTTGGCTGCTTTTCCAGACTAATGTTTCTTACCTTTCAATGTCAGACAGAGGTGAGGAGGCAGGACAGAGGCTGTGGGTGGAGGACAGGGAGTAGAAGGAAGGGGTGAGAGGCGGAAGAGGAATAGCTGGCTGTTCTGCTCCACATCATGCAGCCGCCTCTGTAGCTGCGTTGAATGATTGAGGGTCATGCCTAGGGACACTTCTCAGCCATATACTGGTGCAAGGACTATTTAAAAACTACCTCTCCAGACCAAAGATGGTTACCTCCAAGTTCAGGCTTGAGAAGTTTTTTAAATGTGAGCTGGGGCTTTCGTTTGCCCTGCCAACAATTAATGTCTTCTGCTATTTTCATTACCAGACTCTGATTCTTTTGGCAGCTGACTCAAAATCCCTTTCCCTGAAATCAGTGGCTTTTGGCAACAGCCAGGAAATAAATCAAAATCATAATTAAAATGGTCATCCCTGGGGACAACAAGTTGAAACGTTGTAAGTCATACGTATAGTAACTCTAAAAATTGGAGCCAGGGAGAAGTGTGGGGAACACGAGAGCTGCCTCCCAGGACATAGCTACCACTCGAGGACGCGGTCCGTGCTTTGTTCTTTCTGACCTTCAAGTCCTGTGCCTTGGCCTTTGTTGGCTTTAGTAAGTACACATTGAAAAAGTAGATTATAATTTCATCATAGGAATAATTTATAGCTTTGTGACCATTGATGGCCCAAATCAGCAAGTAAAAAGTTAATTTTGGTAAAGCTAAAGAAATATTGAGTAAACACAGTTACTATTCAATAAATGGGGAAAGGAGAAGACAGTGAAAGGAACAGTTCTGAAAAATAGTGGTACAGTGGTCCTTGTACAGTTGGTGGTACAAGACAGTCAGCCCTGAAGACAATCCTGTATTTAAGAATTGTATGACTTCTAATATTATGAAGAGAGGCATTGGGTTGCTGATTAAGGCAAGCCTGGCAAAGCAGCAAACCAAAAAATGGCATGATTTCAGTCTTTGTTTAATCTTCTTTTTTGTGTCCATTCATATAGATTTGTCCTATTTCTTTCTTTTCTCTGAAACTCAGAATCTGATCACAGATATATTTACAGGTAGAATAGTGTCAGCTGTGGTAGCGCCATCTAATGATCTGGTTTGGAAAGGGGCCTGCATTCTCTGAATCCCTGGTGTGACTAAGGCTCAAGGTTGTTTTAGGGATAATAATTCTGGCCCAGCTGCTCCCCCGACACCTGCACACCTATATCTGTGCATCAACATGAGGTTGCGATGGAGGAAACATTTTGTATATCATTCCCTTTATTCCCCAAAGGAGCCCTTTTCATAGACATATTGTGGCTGTGTTAAAATGAGGTGTCCAAGGTACAGACTAGGTTGGAAATGTGCCTGAATTCTCACAGCTGGAAACTGGTGGGACTGGGCGTGTGGTGCCCCTCAAAGCTGCTGGTCTCGGTGGTCAGCCTTGCATAGCCTCTTATTTTGTGAATTCCCTCTGACTAATTTTCTTATTTACATTCCTATCTTTTTAACTTCACTTTGGTAATCTAGAAAGCAGTGGTTCTTCTCTCCAGAAAAAGGCATACACATAGAGACACACCAAATCTAGTGACATTTTCAGAAGGTTCAAGGATTGTTAAAGCTATTTGAAGCCCCATTAAAGTGTCATATTTTTACCAACGAGAATGGGAACACTCTCTTTAGACAAAAATTTCTTTAAGAAATGCCAAGTTATATCAAATGCTTTTGATCAAAAAAGAAAAATAAGCAAAATAAATGCATTAAGTTAGGCACATGCATAAAACTCTCCGAATAGACAAAAAGATAATATCTTATTAACATTTCTTTACCAGCCTGTGCTATGGTAGCTGTGAGGCTAAGGCAGTATTTCCACCTGAATTTTACTAAAGTAAAATAAGTATTATCTAATTTTATCAAGTTGAATATCCTACAGATAGCGGTATCTATTCTTAGGTTTTTAAAATGAAAGATCAAGCATTTATCTAGTCTTTCCGTTGAGTTTTGCCTACAATATGTTTTCTCAGAGTTCCCTGTGGCATATCTGACATCAAAATTCCGAAAGAGTTCTTGATGTTTAATCCCATGTTTCTGTTTAATCCCTTCCCTTGTTAGCGTCCCTAGATGCCACTAAACATCTCAGACCACTTTCAGATTTCTTGGCCTGTAATTACATTTCTCACCAAAACTGAGAGATGTCAGTAGCTTTACATATTTTACAAAAATACACTAAGAACCTTAAATTCCTTTAACATAAAATACTGCATGTGTCAAAATATAATTCTCAGAGTGTTAAACATAATTCTCATATAAATAGGCAGTGAGCACATGTCAAGATTTCATTTAGCTTAACCAGCAGGAAGAGAAAGCCAGTTAAAAAAAGAGGAGTATTTATCTAATTAGCTCTGTATCCATAGCTATATCAATAGATTCATAGTCTATATCCATAAATATGAATTTTAAGTCCTGAATGAGACCAATTTTTCCTCCATCACTTGTTTAATTTTCAGAATCCATTCATGTTAAAAAATCCATACATCCCTGGGCACAGAGGCTCACACCTGTAATCCTGGCTTTCTGGGAGGCTGAGGCAGGTCGATTGCCTGAGCTCACAGGTTCGAGACCAGCCTGGGCCAGAGCAAGACTCTGTCTCTAAAAATAGCCAGGCGTTGTGGTGGGAGCCCATAGTCCTAGCTACTCAGGAGGCTGAGGCAAGAGAATTGCTTGAGCCCAAGAGTTTGAGGCTGCTATGAGCTATGATGCCATGACACTCTACCTAGGGTGACAAAGTGAGACTCTGTTTCAAACAAACAAACACCTCTATATACCCAATATTTCGGGTAATAAGATGGTCCCTTTTGTGCTGATAACTTCAGGCCCACGGTCCTTTAGCACAGCCTCAGACTCCCATGACAGTCTTGTTAAAACAGATAGTTGGGTTCCACTCCTAGGCCTTCTGTAGACTGGGGTCTGTGGAGTTTGTATTTCTAACAAGTTTCTAGCTGAGGCTGCTGGTCCAGGATGAACACTCTGAGAACCACTGACTTATGCAGAGGCTTTGTTTGAGGATCAAGTGAGGGGACAGCAGGGATTGTTGATGAAGCCCTGGAGGTCAGTGCCACCTCTCACCAGCCCCCTTCTCCCTGCTGCCGTGTCCTCCCTGTCCCCCACCCCCATTCTCTGTGCACACAGAGCATCCACACCTGTGGCTTCAGCGGCCACGTGTGTGTCGCTGCCAGCACAGCTGCATCCGGCGATGCTCCCTCCATCTGAGTGTCCCAAAGCCTGATGAACGTCCAACTCCCAGCCTTTTCCCCACAGAGACCCGGCCTCCATTCTTGTCCCATTTCTGTCAGGGATTTCCGTTTCACTGCAAGCCAAGTTAGATGGTTCCACATCATGTGTTTTAAACTAGAAAATGCTTTCAAAATTGTTTTAGTTATCAGAGGAAAAACTTTTCTTGGTAGGGAAATTGTTTTTCTTTTTTTTAAAGTTCGAAATCCTAAGAGATAATCCTTTCCATTTTCAATCATCTTTTAGTTCTCTAGCCTGTTCTGCTGATGTAGCCTTAATTCCTTACAAGAAATAAAAGCTTCAGAGGCTCCACGGAAGTTTGGGGACTCAGAGCTGTATTAAATCTGGGAAGCAAGATTTTCCCTAAAATCTCTGGGAAGAGCAGCCTTTGAAGATTGGTGGGTCAGAAGCCAAGTTCCTAGAGGTCACGGCTGAACCGAGTCCAAGGGAGCTGCAGGCAGTAGATACTAAACACAAGAGCTCAGGCGTCTGGGTGGGTGAATGAGGACAGATTTAGCAATGGAAGGTATAACAGGAAATATATTTGGGAGGGAGAGCGAGCCATGGACACAGAAGACTTAATGAGTTCAAGGGTGAAGGAGGAGATGTTGGTAAGGACACAGAAATAGAATTTGAGGGCAGAAAGGACAGTGCAAGCTCTGCACCAAGGTCCTAGCTTTGGAGAATAGAGAAATATTTTTATCTAAGCATAGCTAGTCTCAATGTTAAATAGTAGAGGGCTAATCCAAGGTCTTTTTTTTTTTATTAAATGATAGCTGTGTACCTGAATGGAATCATGGGGGGGGTATAGTGTGGTGTTTTCATATACAATTTGAAATATTTTCATCAAACTGGTTAACATCGCCTTTATGTCATTTGCTTAGTTATTGTGTTAAGACGTTTATATTCTACTTTTAGAAAGATTCACTTGTACCCTTGTAAGATAAACCATAGAGGTGATCCCTCCAATCACCCTCCCTCCACCCATTCCCTCTCCTCCCCATATTCTTAGGCTATAATTAGGTTATAGCTTTCATATGTAGTCTGAGGTCTTAAAGGTGAGAAGCCTAGAGAACGTTAAGGCAGATGAGCACCGTGCCTCCTGGCTCAGTGCTGGGCACCGTGCTGGCCTGGCCCTGCTTTTTTTCCTCCTTGTCTGTGGGTGTTCACTGAGGACGTGTTGGAGCTTAGGCTGAGCTCAGCATTCTGGAGGGCCTGTGGGTCAAAGTCCAGATTCCTCAGATCCCAGTAACAGCTTGATGGTTTAAAGGGAGTGCTCAGTACCCGGCAGCTCAGGGCTAACATTCCTGAGAGCCTGTTAGACCACCGTCCAGGTTTCTCCACCCCATCCCATCCCACCCCGCCACTGTCAATGGCACCAATAATTCACCCTGGGGTAAGAATGGAGCCTTAGCAATGAAGATTATTATCGACTGAGCCTGCCAAGGTATAGATGGGAATCACCAGAGCAAGCTAAGACTGTTAAAGATTACCCCCTATTTTGATTATATTTAGAATCACATGATGTAGCCCTCATGATTCTTTCCCATTTTTGCCATTTTTATGTCTCTGTTTTTTGCTGCTAATGATTCTTAAGGTAACCATTGTGTTTAGTTCCACTATTTTTATTATTAGTCGTATGTGTCCAGCACATACAACACCTTGGGACGTCTGCTTGGGGCAGCACTTCCGAGCCACTCCCTGTGCTAGTGACAGTGTGTGCCTCTCCCGGCCCTCATCAGTTTTTCTATCTGAGATAACTGAGTCTGAGTCTTCTCTCATGCTGTCACCCTCAGTGCCCAGCCATTGTGGAGTTCCCCAGTCCCCACACTCATCTACTCTGTAATCAGAGGGGGAGTCTAAGGTTAGAGGCTGCCTCAACAGACGAGGTTGATTTTCTGTTTCCATGCAGCTAAATGACCTTGAATAACAGACGCTGCTCTACCCCAAGGAGATCTGAACCTGCATGTAGTTGGCTTCTTGTTTTTGTTACATACAATAAATGTCGTCTGGCCAGTAGATAAAGTCTGACTCTTTCCCATTCCGTGCCAAGTGCCTCAGAACTATGTGGAGAACCCAAATCTCAGTGACAGCAGATGCCACCAGTTTCTGGGTTTCCAAAAGAGAATGAAAGAAATTTCTAAGAGGAGATAAAGCATCCTGTATTAGATCCCTCGTGGATGTTTCATGGAGTGATTTAAAACCTCCTGGACATTTTTATGGGGAGTTGTTTTAAAAAGTCCTATGAAAATTTTCACAGCAGGGCCCTGTTTCTGTTTCCAGTAAACAACATGATCTGGTCTTCTTACTGGTGCTTTGTTTAGAAAACAATGCTTGTTCCAGAAAGAGGTGACATGCCAGAGTGTTGGGCCAGGGGAGCCCCTCGGGTCACTTCTGTGGAGCTTCTAGCATGTGTGTCTCTTTGCAGGACCGTGAAACCTCCTTCCCCAGGGCTCTGTCAGCTCAGAGGCTCTCCCCTCGCTGGTGCTTCCTAGACGGTGAGTGTTTCTGCATTTCTGGGGGCGTGGGGTTGGGGGGGGGTTGGGAAAGTGGCAGAGCAAGGTATCGATTGGTAGAGTGAACTCAAGTTTTCCAAAAGATCGTTCAGGAGCCTTTGTGTTAGTTCACAAGACTGGCATTTCATCTCAAGCCATGTGGGCTTGCCGACATCCAGCCCCTTGCCTGAAGCCATTTCCCTCTCAGCAAGTTGGTTAACTTCTGGCTGAAGTTTCCCTCCCTCACATCAGTCCCTTTTCCCTAAAACTTGTTGAGTGCCCACCTTAAATGAATTTAGGTCTGTAGCTGGGTCTGTACGCATAGGAAGGGTAATCATTTCTCTGCTATTATGGAACTTTCATATTATTTTCAGGGGACCATCATTTCAGTAGGGTATACATAGCTTTTTGTCCAAAGGGTAGACAATTTCAGTAGCATTCAAGTCTACTCTGCTGAGCATGATGCATTGCATGCCTGGTAAATTATTTTATGATTGTTTAATGAGTTCATGTTCTATCTCAAGCATCTCTCACTGCCTAATACAGTGTTTCTATCCAATTACCTGTATTGCAATACATTTTGCCCTGGATATTCTTGCTTGTACACTACCCAGTGTATTTGACACCCCATCTCTCCCTTGTCTGTGTGCAGACAGGGTATGTATTCCTTATAAACCTCTTCCTCACTTATCTGTGTGTACATCTGAGAGGATATAAATGTGGATATGTGTGGCAGGATATGTGAGTGTGAAGATGGGCCTTTGTGTGTACACGCCTGAGACTGAATTCACATTAATGCAGATTTTCATTACTGGTTCATCGGCTGTCCCTGAAAATTTTCTTTGAGCTTCTTTATTCCAATAGCAATAAGAGACACAATCATCTGCTGTTCCTGCATTCATAAAGGAACAACTCGCATTTCACATTCTTATGTGAACTTATTCACATAAGAAAACTGTGAAACTATTTATATGTCATTATATTCAGTATAAAGTCTTCGATAAAGTTACAGGTGTGGATAATAGTCTTATACCAGATGTTAATTTTACTCTATAAAGAATTTCATCACAGGGTGGTGCCTGTAGCTCAAAGGAGTAGGGTGCCGGCCCCATATGCTGGAGGAGGCAGGTTCAAACCCAGTCCCAGCCAAAAATTACAAAAAAGAAAAAAAAAAAAAGAAAATTTCGTTACAAACCTTTAAAAGGTGATTGCAGTCATGGTCAAAAAGAACAAAGTAGCTAAAGTCCTTCTGGGGCAGATTTTATTCTATTCTTAATTTTTAGAGAGCAGGGACCATAATGGGCTTGCTTCTCAGCTCAGTTCCCTATGGACAGAAGCTACTCATTAAATATTTGTGATTTATTAATGGTCATTCGCATTTTGAGTTTTCCTGTCGTGCTATGATTATTTTGTAGAAAATCTCTTTGTCATATTTAGACTCACTTAGATGTGAGGAGGAACGTAATTCTTTTTTTTTTTTTTAAACAGAGCCTCAAGCTGTCCCCCTGGGTAGAGTGCCGTGGCATTACAGCTCACAGCAACCTCCAACTCCTGGGCTCAAGCGAGTCTCCTGCCTCGGCCTCCCAAGTAGCTGGGACCACAGGCGCCCGCCACAACGCCCGGCTATTTTTTGGTTGCAGCCGTCATTGTTGTTTGGCGGGTCCGGGCTGGGGATTCGAACCCACCACCTTAGGTGTACGTGGCTGGCGCCTTAGCCCGGTGAGCTATAGGCGCCGAGCCTGTAATTCTTTTTAATATTAAGAATAATCAAAATAACTTCTAGGGATATAAAATTTTTAATTTAGATTTTTTCTCCAGCTACATGTGCAACCAAATTCCCCTTTCAGGATGCTTAAATGTAATTTATTTTTCTGTTTTGGTTTCCTTCAGATGTGGCTCAAAGGATGCCGTTTGAAAGTGAAATGATTCACTTAAGGCCAGATGTTATCACTGGCCGGAATCTTCAAGCTGTTTGCTAAAATGAGAGTCCCTTCCGCGGACTCCATCTAAGTATAGTTTTTTCCTACACTTGATCTTAGTCAAAAGGCCAAGAAGCAATTAAGTACCGTTTTTTTCTAGCTTTGTATTTACTCAATACATGGATATATCCAGCCACGGTTCTCTGTTTAAGATCCTTACATTATTTCTGGGGACATAAACAAATGAATGGAACAGAGACTGTTGAAGAGGCAAGTCTCTTAGTCTCAGAGTGTCTGTGCAGACAGTCTCGATAAGCAGTCTGAATGAAGTGTAGATCTGCTCAGAGGGGAGAGCCATGAGTCTGGTCTGGGCCATGGGGGTCTTTAGAAGACAAGGTTTATATACCAGAAAAAATGAGGAAAGACTGTAAGTAAGCATCGTGGGAGCAACAGTAAGACATGCTGTGTTTTTCTTAATAGATGTAGGGACTGGTCAGTGTTTAGCACATGTGAATGTGAGGGTTTTGAATGGCACTAGTGGAAAAGAAGTCTGTACATCCGATGCTAGATCACAGAACATCCTGATGGCTGTATGTGTTTTCTTTTTCTCTAGCAACTTCTGCTGATCGCTTTTATCGAATAGACAGATCTCAGGTAGGTTTTCTTCACCCTTCTTATGAAAGTGAAAAATCCCCAAGTCAACACACTTTATAGGTAGAAAGCAGACAAATTTTTCTAAGAAACACACTGACACCTTCATAGACTTGGGAACAGTATCGCAGCCGAAGCTGTGAGCTTTTCATTGGCCTTCGCGTGTCTTACGCTTTCTGGACTCGATGGCTTGACCTTGCCGATGAGTGCAGACAATAACTTAGCTTGTGGACGTTATCACCAGCCTGCGCTCCAAATTTTCATCCAGATTTTATGCCTTTTTAGGCTCATTTCTGGTTAATAAGTTTGAGACCCCAAGTGTATATCTGGGCTGCTTAGTTTCAGTTCATCAATCCCCAGAGTTCAGTAATGAGAAAAAAAAAAAAAAGCTTTTCCCCAAGGTTAACAAGTCCTCTCACTCTCTGAATTCTGCTGGAAAAAAACACACCATTTTGAACCCGGTGATAAAACCAGTTATAACATGCACTTACCTATGACCAGATGCTGGGGGCAGAAGTCCAGGCTGTCACTCCTCCTGCTGGACCAAGTGGCAGGTGGGATGTCACTTCAGTGGAAGCAGCTGGATAGGGGAAGAGATGGGGCCGTTTTCTGGTCACGTCTAGTTAAGATTCTGATTAACTGGGAATCCTGCACCAAGGGGATTCATCTCTTCCTCTCACCCACTGCTTTTGCTTCAGGGCGGACCGTCCATTGATCAGGCTTCTGAGAACAAGCTGTGGTCATCTGCCTTGCCGCAGACTTTCCTTCTCCCCCGAGACCCACAGTGCCTTGTCTTGTTATTCCTCAGATGGTAGATTCGAGCATCCTATCAATCATCTGATGAGTTTATTTTCTTCTCTAGGAACATTTGCACTTCGTGATGGAGATTTCCCAAGATGAGATTTTTATTCTGGACCCCGATATGGTGGTGTCACAGCCGGCAGGGACACCTCCAGGAATGCCCGACCTGGTAGTGGAACAAGCCTCGGGGTGAGTGCGGGGACCAGTGTGCGGCTAGCCATAGGTGGCTTCTGTGTCTGGCTTGGCTTTGGACTTCACATTGTAATGAAATCAAACTATTTTGAAATTTTAAAAATTAAAATAGAATTTTATTGATTCGGACATGCATATCAAAAAGAAAACTCATAAAGTTTACTTTTAAAACAGAATTCAAGAATGATATATGGGTATGTTTTCATAAATCTTGAAACATTATCAAACGTTCTCAACTTTATTGTTTTTATGTTCAGATCGTTGTTAGGGGTACATATGATTTGGTTATATAGTTTGTTTTTGTGGTGATTAAGCCAGAGTTATAGGTATATCTTTGCCCAAGAAAGTGTGCAATTTTCCCATGCCATTTACCCATTGGGAGGGAAACTATTTAAACCTAAGACATGGAACTATAAAAATCCTAGAATGAAGTATGGGAAAAAAACCCTTAAAGCTGTCAGCCTAGGGAAGGAATTTATGAAGAAGACCCATTAGCAATCAAAACAACAAATAAATGGTACCCAATCAAGTTAAAAAGTTTTTACATAGCCAAAAATAAAATCAATAAACCAAACAGACAACGTGCAGAATGAGAGAGGATGTTTGCGCGCTGCACATCTCACGAAGAGCTGATCAACAGAATCTATGAAGAACTCAAGTACGTCAACAAGAAAAGATCCAACGACACCACTGAAAGATGAGCAAGAGACATGAACAGAAACTCTTCTTACAAACACAGGCCAATGTCCAGCAAGCACATGAAAAAGTGCTGTTGTCTCTAATCGTCAGGGAAATGCAAATCAAAACCACATTGAGATACCCCGTAACTCCAGTGAGAATGGCTCACTCTGTTGTTGTTGTTGTTGTTGTGTTTCCTTAGGGTGAGGTATAACTGGTCATATCATAAGTCCATCTTATGACTGGCGATGTAGAAATACTCTTTCTTGACAAGATTTGTGCTGTGACTGAGCCTTCTTTACCCAGGACACAGATGCTTCCTAACAACCCAGAAGCACACTGGTACTCACATTTGTGCCTACATGTTTGCAGTGACTCTATTTTCCAAATGCAAAATGGACATAAATGCTTTGAAAATCATTTTCCTCTTCTTTGCTTTTCCCAGGCTTCCTGGGACATACAGATTTCTTAACACTAACTGTACCATATCAAGCACTTATTATGGTCATGTGCTGTGTCTTTCTTATATCCCTCTCACCACTTCATAGTGACTTAATTATCTTAAGTGCTCTGTGCTTGTTTGCTCATTTGTAAAATGCAAAGAATAAGAAGACCTTCTCAGAGGATTGTTTAAAGATTAGATGAACTAATACAGGTAAAGCGCTAGTTCCTGGAGTTTGGTTGACACTCACTAAACATAATGTTTCTAAATTGATCATCATCATCACCATCATTATTATTTCACAGTGACCCTACATATTTGATACTGTTATTAGCCCAGGATCATAGGTAAGAAAATAGAGACGTACAAGGTTATGTTTCCTGCCTAGCATTCTACAGAAAATAAACAGGAAACTGAGATTCAGTCCCACATGATCTCATGCATTTAACCAATGGTTGCAACACCAAAATATTATTAACATTTCTTTTTTTACATCATCTTAAATGACAAATGTTTCCATTTTATTTTTGCAAAATTAAATCCAGTTACGTGTTACAAAAGATAACTGTGCAGTTCAATTAACAAAATGAAAGAGAGAAACTATATAAATTTCAGGGGACAATCTCACTTGATCATAATGGAGTATTTCCATATATGACCCAAAAAAGGTTAAAATATTTGGCACCGGCTTCCAGTTTCAAAAAGTCTTAGCAAAGTGGAATCAAAGAGAGCAACATTAACTCTACAAACAGTACCTTCCAGGAGGCCACATCAGAAATCCTTCTTTATGGTGAAATGCTGGTCGAAGGATCTTGCCTTATTCCTGAGCCCCCCAAAAATGGTTCTAGCAATTTTTCAATTGAATATTATGAGTAGATCTTAGGTAGTGAAATAAGACCAGAAAATAATTAGATGATAAGATTTGGAACGGAAAGCAACTGATATATGATTACAGTTGTCTTTGTTTAACGCTCCCCATACATATATATTTTGCAAGTAATAAAAAAATTTAGCAAGTTGCTGCTGTGAGATCAGTATAAAAATTATTTTTACATGTGTAATAATGTTTTTCAGTCTGAGTTCTGACTGTATTGGTGTGTCCACTTTGTAAAAATTAATCCAACTGTGCACTTTTAAATTGCACTTTTTTTTGCATTTAAGTTATAGTTCAATAAAAGTTTACTTAATTAACTTGATGTCACAAGACATCATAATTAAGGGTGAAAGTTTTTGCATGACCTTATTCAAAAATTAGAGAAAGATTCCTGCCAAGATCACTTCCATTCTAATTTTCTTGCAGAACCTATAGGTAAGTATTAGGAGAGTACAGAATGCTCTTACAATGTGGCAATGGCATCTACGGACATTTCTAGGTGACTCCAACAATTCAAAACCATTTATTTAGAGTTCTTTGTGTGCCAAGTATGAGAGTACACACTTGGAAAACAACAGTGGAAAAATAAAAACAGACAGGAATTTCTGTCCTCTTGGAGTATAATGAAAGCAGGGGTTTACTGGCACATGGGGGTTGAATGGTTGGCATAAGGGTTTCCCTGGAAACACACACACACACACACACATGGAGCCAAGGCAATTGTGTATGCATACTGGTGCTATATAAGCAGGCAGGTGCACGTGGAGGAAACTTTTACACACGTTTACCCCTTTTACTTGATTCACTTCTGTTTTGCTCATTGCTGCTTTTGTGACTATCTCCCACTCTGCCAGGGTCAGCTGATGTCCTCTGGTAGCACCGAGTCTGTGGGGAGCCCAGGACAGCAGAAGTGGCCACATGGAACAGATACAGAGTGTTCCCAGGAAGCCACAGCCAGTGCTGTCAGAGCTGTCCTGGCGTGACGGACAGCCTGCAAGCACAGGGATGGCCTCGTGTCACCTGGGGAGTGCCAAACTGGTGGGGAAGGCCACCTCGGCAGGCCATGGCTATGCACCAGGCCCATCCGTGGTGGGGGAGGGGAAGCAGGTGCGATGCTATGTCCTTCTGCAGAGGCAGCAGGTGCTGGGGTCTGGCTGTCCTCCTCCCCACCCTGCCTGGCTCTAGCTCTGGACCAAGGAAGGGGTGGGCCATTCTGCCAGGGCGCTGTGGGCCTTGAACTCTCGGTCATTTTCTCCATGTCAAATAATAGCCAAAAGGAGCGGCTTTGGGTCTGCTTAGCTACAGCTCCCAAACTAAAGTAGCCTGAAAATCCCCTAGCCCTTGAGTACATCCCTTCTTATTTCTGGTCAGTTGCTTCCTCGGGAAATCAGCCAGGAACAAGGAGATAGTAGAAGAGGCCGGCCGTGCTCCTTACTGATCAGCATCTCTGCACCAGGTCCATTCCTTCTTGTCTGTGTCACATTTAAAATCACTTAATCTCAGAATCTGGTTTTCTCATCTGTAAAGAAAGCTGAATAATACAAATAGCTCGTGACTGTTGAGACGCACGAATGCCATGATGAATGTGAAGTATCTGGTAACTACGCAAGAAAGATAAATTTTACTGCTCACATTTAGACACAAGAACCATCTTGAGGAAAAGGAAACGGAAGTCAGTGGCTGGGTGTGAATGCTTACCAGTCTGGTGCCCTTCTCTCTCCAGGATGTCGGACTGGTGGAATCCGGCCCTGCGGACACGCATGCTGAGTGACAGCGGGCTGGGGATGGTCACGCCCTACTATGAGGACTCAGACATGAAGGACCTCAGCCACTCCCGCGTGCTACAGTAAGCCCTCTCTCTCTGTCCTCTCCCGGGGCCCTGTGATTACTGGGAGAGCACTGTCCCACCAGCCATTCACTAGGAGAATTCTCTCTTCTGAGGGGCTCAGGCTGTCTCGTGGAGGTGACATCTTATCCATCTCGCTCACTTTATCTGCCCCAGACTTCTGATGGGGCTTCCCCTTCCATTTCTCCTGCGCTGAGCAGCCTTGACTCATTGTGTGTCAATGGAGAGATAATTTCAGCCCTCCCAGTGTTTTCTTCTGTGGAGTCCAGTATTTATCAGACATCTCCCTTTGTCACATGGTGAAGACATGCAGGAGAGTGAGCAATTGTGTGGAGTTGGAAGTGACATAGCGTTTTCCACTGTGTCACCTCCTGAGCCTGGCCATGTGGACTCTATGGAATATGGCCAAGTGGCTTTGTTGGCTAGAGGGGTTGTTGGTTTGTTGTGGCTGTGGTCTCTGTGGGTGAGCAGCGCGATGTCCTACATCAGGACAGCAGGTGTGTTTTCTGCTGAGGGCTGATGGCAGTCAGAAAGTAGGCTGCACCTTGGTTCTGTGTTCCTCCGGCCTGCCCCCGTGGGAGGAGCGGGTTCTAGCTGCACCCACTCTTTAATTTCAGGACAGTTACTCTATCTTGACGGTTATGAGAGTTCAGTGCAGTCCTATCGGGGTTCCTAATCAAATAGTGACAATGGCTTTGTAATCACATGGTCTTATCATTTTGACAGACTAACAAGATTACCGAGACTCTTAGAAAACCCTAGGGTTAATGAAAGAGAAGAGACAGTGTCTTGTTTTAAAGGAAGACCAGGAACGATGTCAGCATGACAAAGGGGGAAAAATGAGAAATCTGGAGTTAATTATTTCATTGGCAAAGGTGCTACTCAGACAGCCCGAGGGCAAAAGGAGACTTCATTTTAATTGCTGTTTTGTATTACCTCTTATTTTCTTGTGTGAAGAGGGGAAAGGAAAAGATGAATTACTGTGGATTTTTTTTTCTTTTTAATTAAACCATGTTGTTTGCTTCTGATGGCATTTTGATTGCTTACAATGCAGGGTACTTTTCCATTTCCTTTTTATACAGAATGGAGGCTTGTGAACCAGGGTGAGTCAGCCACCCGTGGACAGTTAAAAAAGTGGCCATCTGTGGGCAGACTTATTGGAAAATTAGAGTTTAAATTAGCTGCAGAAATAGAAATTAAGCCTAGGCAAACCAGATGAATGTCTTAGTTGTCCTCATATCTAGGCTGTTTCCATAAAGTAGAATGTGATTTCAAGTCTATTTCTCTACGTCCTGATTTTTCTATATATAACATTCTGATGTACACATCATGATCCATGAAGTGATTGTTTCTAAGATTGTAAATAGTCTTCCTAAGAATCACAAATGAATGTACCACTTTGTAAAACAGCCAAGTCCTTAAAATTCTATGTCAAAATCCACCCTGTTCTTTTTAAATTTAGGTTATATTGTCCTTTGAGGGATTCCTCTTAATTTTTTTTGATCTTCATTTGACAGCTATCAATTTTAATGGCCATTTTTACTATTTCATCTCTTAAATTCACTGGAGTAGTTGACTCTTTTTTTTTTTTTTTTTTTTGCAGTTTTTGGCTGGGGCTGGGTTTGAACCCACCACCTCCGGCATATGGGGCCGGCGCCCTACTCCTTGAGCCACAGGCACCACCTAGAGTAGTTGACTCTTTAAAAATAAATCTTCAGAACTACTTTGAAAACAATGTAACATTCAAACATTCACCCTTTGAGTCTGCCCAGAGGAATCTACACATTGTGAATAAGTCATCTGTACTGTGCTTTGTCTGACCCACCAAAGACACAAACATCATAAAATGGTTGTTTTAAAGCACTTAAAAAAACCCACAAAGAACTAACCTAAATGTCATACCTCAACTTTGTCATTAACTCTTTTAATTTTCAAAATTATTGTGCCCATTAAATCCTTAGGAAGCACATCTTTTCATTTCCTTCAGAGATATCTCGGACACAAATAGAGATAACTGCAGTTGGAGAAATATCTAATAATGTTAGTAATGATTGCTGCTGATAGAACACCTCCCACTTGCTTTGCACCATAATTAAATTGTCTTTAAGTCTTTCAATAACTTTTAAATTTAGCCATTGTTGGCCAGGCACAGTGGCTTACACTTGTAATCCCCGAACTCTGGTCAAGGCCAGAGGATCACTTGAGCCCAGGCATTCTAGATCAGCCTGGTCAATTTGCAAGACTGTGTTTCTATGAAAACAAAAAATTAAATTAGGCAGGTGTGATGGCTTGCACATGTAGTCCCAACTATTCGGGAGGCTGAGGCAGGAGGATCACTTGAGCCCAGGAGTTCAAAGCTGCAATGAGTTATGGTTGCAGTGCAAGAACCCATCTCAGAAGAAAACAAAATTTAGCCACTGCTTAATCAAGGACTAAACTGAGCTCATAGAGGGTAAAACATCTTTCTAAGTCACTTATTATAGCAAGTGTGGTTTGCCCTGAGGTCAGTTTGACTTCTTACTCCGTACTTTCCACAGTGCAACACTGTCTTCCCAAAGGGACAATATAAAGGCAACATGCCAGAGTCCCAGAAAAATTTCCTACGGCACATATATATACATACATATATATGTATTGATATTTGTGAAGTGAAAAATTCTACAATATATAAGCACTACATATGCACATTAACTAGACTGCAAAATTGTCCAAAAGAAATATGGCTGAGAATTAATTGTAATACAATTATTTTTGCTTCAAAAAAGAGATTTAAACAAAAAACAACGGTGATAGATTTCAATTAAAAGATTATCAATGTGCTGATTTTTTTATACAATCTAATGTGATCTATGTGTATTTGACTTAATAAAATAGTTTATAAATTTTGAAAAAAATTAAAAATAACGACAACAACAACAACAAAGATAATCAAATGTGTACTAATAAGTACAACAGTCACTTAAGAGGTTCTCATGCGTGTACCAACCACCCTCACTTATCATGTCGTTTTTTAGGTATATTTGTTTCTTTCAATCCATAAGCAAAACAGAGTCATATAAAAACATATAATACCGTGTTGTGGTTTTGTTCTGTATTGTGCAGGTTCAGTATTTCTAATCAGAAAATCTGCAATATGAAAGGCTCCGATGTTAGAAAAATGTTGAGCGCTGACATGATATTCAAGGGAAATGCTCATCGGAGCATTTTGGATTTCAAATTTTCAGAAATACAAATGCCAAGTATCCCAGAATAAAAAAAAAAAAAATCTAAATCTAAAATGAAATGCTTCTGATCCCAAGCAGTTTGCATTTAATTCAGAATTGATACATGCGATTTTGAATAATTTTTGGTATAGAGTATCACAGCATAAGTATGCCATAAATTATTTCTCCATTTTAATATTGCTCTCTAATATTTTACTGATTTATAAAATGAAGCAACATGAAGGATACTGGTACACGTGTCCTTCTGTGTTACACAAAATAAATGTCGTTCGTCTTTACTACAGATTGCAAAATGCTTCTTTTCACCGGGAACGTGAGAAGGGCCTGAAGACTTATAATATTCTGGGTACAATTGGCATCTGTTGGTTTCAGCTTTAAAGCCCCAGTCAACTTGGAGATAAGTTTATAACAACCATGATATAAAAGAAATCAGCAGGGAAACCTTCCCTGCCCCCACCCCCTCCCCTGATTAAAGTTCTCAGCAGAGGACACTCCAGCTGCTCCTGCTGCTCCTGCTGGAGACTGGATCAGCCCAGACTGGAACCCTTGTGTCCTCCAGTGGCCCCAGGCAGAAGGCTGCTGTGGCCCCACGGGGCCTGCTGAGCTCCCCAACTCCGGAGCCCTATTACCCTGGTTGCTCCTCCTTACATTTCTCTCAATAATTTGGGGGGAAAAATGCACGTTCTATGTGGCAAAATACAGTACTTTTTTTTATATTAAATGTTTTAATTTAGAAACCTTATAATTTTTAGGAAACTATATAGATACCCACTTATATACAGACCCTCAAGGAGGAATTAAAATTCCAAAAAAGGATGTAAGATTTAGTGTCTTCAAAACCTGCAAACAAAGTAAGAAATAATCTTGATAACCAATTTGGAAATAAATTAATGAGAAGTGATGAACTTCCATTATTACTGCTAGGACCATAAAGAATTTGTCTTTAAGATTAAAAAAAAAAATACTTTCAGTATCTAAGAAAGTTCTACTTTAAATAACACGATTCCAGAAAAGATATTTGCTGTTATCATTAATTGTATCACCACTTCTGGTGACAGGACTGTGTTTCGTTTGGCAGAAGATTAATAAGCAGGGAATTAAGTTTTAGCAGGAGAATCTATTGTGTCATAGGAAGGACTTGCCCCCTTCAGAGGCTCTGAGATAAGAGAAAAGGCACCAAATGAACACTCTGATATATTCTTTCCAAGCTTCCCGCTCCCCCGCCCCTCTGATTCAGATAGGTTAAAGGAACTGGAAAATAATTGTTTTACATTCTGAATTAGAATAATCTTTTTTCCAGTTCTTAGATATTGTAGTTTATGGGAACCCCCCAGGTTTTCTCAGCATGCTCATGTCGTAAGCATGAAAAAACCGAGATGAGGAACTGTCACGCAGGAAGGGGAGAGAATCTTGCTGCAGGATGATGGTTCCAAGGAGGAGGGCAGTGAACCCCCTGGGAGCAGATATTCAATCCGTTCAACCCATGTCTGTGTCCAGGCTGGTATCTCTTACCTGATCAGCTAAGCAGGGCTAATGGGTTTTTATGATTGGCAAGAGATAATGTTCTTCAAGGATGAACTACAATGCATGAGGTCTGATTCACGATCTTATCCAGATTCCAAGAAATAGGTTAAACCCTTCTGTCAATCATTTATTGAAAAAAACTCAACATTCATCCCCTTTGGTGCTGAAGAGATAAAGCTGCATAAGAAATAATTATTGCTCTCAAAGACAAACCGTTTATTATGGTTCCTGCTGAGGAGCGAATGGATGCACACAGAATATTCTGGAAAGGAGAGGAAATAGGATTGGCTGCCTTCTTTACATGTTGCTTTTTTATATTTACATGCACGGGATGAATATTTAAAGAATTCATAACAAAGTTACCCTCCAAGAAAAAAATAGGCATTTAAGGGTTCCGTGAATGTTTTCTTCAATGTTTGCACAGGAGTATCTGTGTTTTCCTCATTACATAAACTAGAAATTCTTCTGAAATAACTGAACTCACTCAAGAACAGTTTAACCTCAGCCTATCTGACATGTGCTTAAGGACATTCGTACAACTGAGAAATTATTGGGGATATTCGAAATATCTAATGACCTTTAAAACGAAAAATATGGCCTTTTTTTAGTGTAGTCTAAAATTCTGAACCATTCTATCAAGAAGACAGCCCTGAAACCTCCCCCATCAGAAAGTCAAATGTTCTTGGCTGAGCGTAGGAGAAATAGCTTCATTCCCCTACTGTCCTCTGGTCATCTATTTCCTTTACTCAATTTCTTCTGAGAACATTAGGTTAAGGCCTGACCCTCATAAAAAGGGGAATTGTGCTTATTGTCAAAGCTCCAGGTTCTCAACAGAAAGACAGACTATCGGGCAATGATTTTGGTTGTGGAACTATCCTTTGAGGATCACAATCAGATAAAAGGGAGAAAATTAATCTTCTTAGAGGGAAGCAGGTTTTGCTGGGATATATCTTAGAGATGAAATCAGTGCTGTCAGGATAGGGATAGTTCCTAGCATCTGTTTTACCGAGATACTTGGGTCCCATCCTACTTACCTTTGACTGGTCTGAATCTCTCTCACCCTAGATAATCACTCCAGCTGAAAAGAAGCAAGAGAGAGGACCTGTATCTTCCTTTCTTTTTTTCCTTCCTGAATAACCTTGTTACTCTAGCCAAGCACATAATACTACTCTGTCCCTATATGTGCACAAAATATTTAATGAGATGTTTTTCTTTGTTCTTTATATGATTGTTCCTCCAGCAGTTATGGGCAAGGAGGCCATAAACCACTGGGGGGAAATGGAATCTCACATTTCCATTTTCAATTTCAGTGAGTGAAAGAGCCAAAGTAGAATTCCAGATCTTATGTTGACGAACATTAAAATTAAAAAAAAGTATATTAAATATCCATTTTATTTAAAGGGATGCCAGGAGATCTTGGCTTTCCATTTGCATGAGTTTCAAGTTTTGCCAATGATTACGATGCAAGATAGTATTATTACTGTGGACTGGCTTTGTTTTCTTCATTTGTAAAATCTGGTGGCCTCATCTAATCACACTTCAGGAATACTGTGAATGTTAATCAAATTCATGTTTAATGCATGTGAGTTTCTTGGATGGCCAAACTGTGAATTGCTCCCTCTGTCTCCATAGCCCTTTGAACCATACCTGGAATGGCGGGTTCAACAAAGCAGGCTTCTTCGCTGAATGGATGGGGTCTGGGTGTTAGAGAAAATGTATTCTATCAAACCAAAATCGGCATACGTCTGCTTGGATTGTTATCTCATTGCGAAGTGATTATAATCACTGCGAAGTGATTGCAAAATAATATGTAACATTTTCAATATTTTCATTAGGCTATGAAATTCACTTCTGTATTTCAAAGTTTATTGTGGGTATACTTGATCCAGGGGATTCACATATCAAAATATTAGAGATGCATTGAATTCCTAAGTCAGAGAGGTGTTGGTATTTCCCAGGTAAGAAAGTAAAAAGTAACTGTGCTGGGTATGGGGAGTTGTGGGCACTGCTGGCCAGCACAGGAGCAGGGAGGGCAGCAAGGAAGCGTTACGTCAAGAAGCTGCTGCTGTACACCGTCCCCCACGGTGCATCTCTGGGTAATTTTGGTGCAGTTTAGTCCTTCAGGAGGTTTTAGATGCTGTTTTAATGGAGAGGAAGATGACTCGGCCCATGGGAAATCCTAAACTGATAGGAGTTTATGAATGGAACAGAATCTCAGAACTTTCTCAGGATTTCCGATAAAAAGAGACCCGGGGAAGGGAGAGCAGTGGGAAACATGGGGGGAATCTGTGCAGAAAAGCTTCTGAAGGGGCTGAGAGTGCTGGAAAGGGACTCTGGGAGATTAGCAGCGTCTCCTTTAAAAACAAAACAAAACAAAACACATTTCTCCTTCCTTTCAAGAACACATTCTGCCTTGAGGCATGAAAGGAAGTCAGTAAGAAGATGCCAGGGCCTATACTGACAAAGCGGCTTTAGCGTCATCTCCATCTGGGCAGGTGCAGATGCTCCAGCTCTCTGTGCACTCAGCCCTCATGGTCACCCAGTGTGGAAGAGGCTTGTTGGCCGCAGCTGTGCCAGAAGGGGCACACGGTGCACAGCCTGTCCTGGGTGCCCCGGGGCAGCCGTGTGCTAGGGGCTGGGTCCCTGTGCCATCTACACTGGGAAAGTAGGTCTCTCTGCCTTACTCCGGTCCCTGGATCTTCCTGCAGGGCCTGATAGTAACAGCTAGACGTCGAAACCTCCCCAGTTTGGTAAGTAGAGTAGGAATCTAAGGTAGGATGGGAGGTACTGAAGTGAAGACCAGGTGGCACTGATTTGAGGGATGCTAGTTCTATAAAATGATGGCACTTCTGTCCTTGAAAGCCCAGTTTTTCTAAGCACCCAGGTTAACTTTACCCAGGAATAATAATCACTCCCGAGAGCATGCTGGGTAAATGTCCCTGCTATCAGGGGGGTTTCTGAGGATACAACTAATGGCTTTTCCTTCCTTCCTGAAAGGGGACAGTTCTCTGAGGTGAAGTCACCTGGCAGGTCATGTTGTTGGAGATCCAGAGCCTGTGGAGCCCGGGTTCCTCAGGACCTCTCCCATGTCACCCTTTCCACAGCAGGTTCTGGCAACAGGAGGGAATGTGGCAAGCACCTTTTCTTTTCTGTAGATTTTCAGTTTATAAATGAGGGTACCTGTGAGGATGGAAGCGAAATATGTGTTTTTAATTCAGACGATTAGAGAGGAGTGCCAAGTTTCTACTGCATATGACTTTGGCATGTCTACTTGTGACACTAAGTATTTCTGCATATAAAACCTCCCTTCTGCCCACTGGTCCTGGGACTAACCCTGCAAAGGTTTCCCTCATCTCCCCCTTCCCTCTGAGTGCTTCTGAAGCTCGCTCCCACCCCACTCCCTCCTCCCCACTTCCACAGAGAGGGGCTGGGACCCCAGAGACACACAGAGGCAGCACCTTGCCAGGGAAAGCACAGTCGACTTCTTGGGTCTCTTGTCCCATCTTCCACCTCTGTTTGCCGTGTCTCTTCAGAGTCCAGTGACTTCGGCCCCTAAGGTCTGTTCTAAGGTTTCAGCCACCTCCTGACAACTTCCCCCGCTCCCTGCCACTCATCTCTAAGACACACTGTCAGTCCATTTTCTGCTTTCTCAAGCTCTCACCAAGATTCTTGGTTTCCTCAGCATCTCTGCCTTAGTGGAACAATTTCATCAATCAAATCTAAAGTACGAAGGACTGATCATGCCAAAAATATTTGCCTGGCGATCTCAGGTTGGAAGGATATTGACCATCACCGCTTAGCGTGTTCAGGGTGGGGTCAGGAATGTGAGGGATGTCCCTATTGCCACTGGAAACAGTGGAAAAGAGGGTTATAGACAGTGAGGGACAGCTTTAAGGTGCCTCTGGGGTCCCCTAAACTCAGAACTCTGAGGAGACCAAAGCAAGAGATGTCTCTACAAGACAGAACCCTGCTTTTTTGGAGTCTGAAAGGTGGAGACCACATTCCTCATTACTGACTTTTGTGGATCTTGCACTATTCATAAGAAAAACAGCAAACATGATCTGAACAGTTTTCTGAAGCTGGTCTCGCCCCACAACTCCCTTAAAATCATCTTGAAAGTAGGAGCTAAATGTTATAAGTACCTCCTCCAACTTCTGGAATGGCGATAATCCCACAGTGGTGTTTAACATTCAGATAGGGAATGAACTGGATCATTCTCACAGATAGCCGGTGGAGTCCACTTTGCTTTCTGGTTTGTGGTATGACTGTTTTATCTGCATTCATTTTCTCTTTTTCTCGCAGAGCCCCTCTCCTGATTACATTATTGAGGAACTGTCCTCTCTTTTAGACACAGAAAAGTCAGGAAGCGCCAGCCACATTTTCGACTGTTTCCTGGTGCAGTGTCAGGCACACCCCTCTCCTGAGAAGCAGGTGGGGTGGTAGGAGACGGAGACAGGAAGGCGTCTGGGGGAGGTTACAGTTGTCTTCAGGAGGAATGCCAATGCAGCTTCCCACTCCACTGATTTTTTTTTTTTTTTTTGTCTTCCATTTTTCTAAAACTAGGTTTAGAAGTCCTTATTTGGACTTCATAAAAATAACTAGCTGCAGCTGAGCCCTTCCCCAATTACCACGGCACCACAAGGTGGGTGCTGCCCTTCCCGCATCGGGAGATATGTGAGACGGCTTTGCTTATAAGCGCCACGTACTAACACAACGTAGCACTCATGTGATTTGGTTTCACAGTCTAGAGCTTTACATTCCAACTTATGCTCAAAAAGAAAAAATATTCCACATTCACAAAATCCAGATGGATTATGTCTCAACAGGAGCTGTTGGCCAGGGCTCCCAGAGTCACTAGGTAAAGCCAGCAGCTCAGCGCAGCTTTTTCTCAACGGTGGCCTCTACTGGTTCTCTGTGGGTGGATTGTAGAATAATATGCCTTTTCTATCCCTTTACTCCCTTCTTACAAAGTGGGCTGGAGAGTAGATGACAAAGACCGATTTCTAAAGTGTCTCCTCTCCTCACATCCTTTATTTCTACACAACTGCCTGCTTTTAAAATATGTGATGGTCAGATTTTCAAGTTTCATTTTGAATAAGTGTGTTAAGGGTTACTTTCTTCAATTCCATACCTTTTTTTTTTTTTTTTTTGGCCGGGGCTGGGTTTGAACCCGCCACCTCCGGCATATGGGGCCAGCGCCCTACCCTGTTGAGCCACAGGTGCCACCCTTTAATTCTGTATCTTTCTTTTATTCTTTTCCACGTCCAGTGTCCCCTTTTGCCCCTTCCTTCTGTCCATAGATCTCAAAGAAACCCCTCACCCCTCATTTTGTTACAGTTCTTAGGAATTAACAGTAGGTGGCAGTAAAGTTTCATACTCAAAGGACGTTTGGGGCCTTTCAGCAAACTGATTAAGGAGGGGATCAGAAGATTTTTTAAATACAAAAAAGCATAATTGTAAATTCTAATAGTAGAACAACACTTTTTTATATTTAAGATATATTTTTATCTGCCTGATAATATTATATGTATTTGACATTTACCACGTGATGTTTGTGTCTTTGCCTTGTGGAATGGCTAAATCTATCTAACCAACAAATGCTACTTCACATAGTTACTACTTTTGTGGTGAGAACACTTAGCATCTACTCTCTTTGCATTTTTCAAGAATATCATATAACATCACTAACTATAGTCGCATTGTACAATATAGCTCTTGAACTCATTCCTACCTACCTGACTGTAATTATCTAGCATTTGACTCACATTTCCCTAACCCCAATAATGCTATTTGCCAAAGGCCAAACAGAACTAAATATAGCAATCTATTTAGAATAAAAACAAGATATTTCAAGCCCAGTTCACATGGAGTTCAATAGAACATATTTGGGGGTAGGAGAGTCTTCAAGACTAGGAAATTATAATCAAGGGAATTAGTGGAAATTTGCCTTAAATGAAGAACGTACCAAATGCCCTTTTTTATTCCGTTCTGGACATAATGTCCTTCCCGCCACACAAATGCTTGTCTCTGTCTCCTTCCCTCCATCTTGTTCTCTCCGTACCCCTCTCCTCGGTTGGTGGTGAATGTTACCTTTGAGGCTGTTTGGCATCCCCTGAATGGGCTTGTGGCCACTTGAATAGAGAATGTGTTTGTGTTTATTGAATGCCACTTTGTGTGGTTGCTGTAACTTTCATCTCTGCAACTCTCATTCTCGCCTGCTCTCCCTTACTGTATGTGCTTTGTTCGTTACCCTTAAGAGAAATATTTGTACTTGGAACAAAGGCAAACAAAGAGAGGATTATACAGTTGGGGGAGATTCTCAGCACTGAGGGATTTCTGGATCTATTCTACCTAACTGGAGATGCTCTGGGGCTGGAGTGGTGGAGGCAAAGATGTCACTCAGACGTGTGGTCTCGATATTTGTTGCTGAGGTCCTAAAAATGAAATCACAGCCCTGGTATACTCATTTCCCAGAGAGAGGCCGTGTATGGACACCCCTGAGGGGACTGTGAGGGGGCAGAGCTAGTGCCCAGAGATAATCATTTACAGCCATGCTGTCAAGACATGTTAAATCCCTTGGTTTACGTGGTTTAAATGAAGATTCTTGTCCACCAGCAGTTTCAGGAAATAAATTGAATCTGTGGAGCATCACCACTTCAAGGTAAAACAGAACCAAAAAAAAGATAGTGTTTCCATCGCAGTGATGCTGACTCCTGAAATGTGCCTGGAGGAGCACCCAGCCATGAAAGCAGTTTCCACTTGGGACTTCTTGGGAGTTTAACTGAGAGGTAGCATAATGGCTCAGAGGGCAGGGAGCAAAGTCGAACCTGGGGGATGTTGACTGATGTGAATGTTCTGGTGTGTTCACTATGGGAACAGGAGGGTTAGCACATGGGAGGAGGCTGTTTATCAAGAGAAGATTGGATTCCACCAAAGCATGAGAGAAATAGATGCGAAAAGTCCTGGGAACTCCCAGGGCCATAGTCAGGGGAGGGGAAACGAGATAAAAGAAAAATGACAGAAGCCAGAGGGAAAGATTGTTCAGAGTCGGTCCAGCTACATACCAGAGGCTTCCCTTTCTTTTCCTGGGTAGGATAATTGATCACCCCATGCTTGTAGAAAGTAATCTTTTTGCTGTGGTCCTCATCCCTAAGGCTGGAAGGTAAAGAGCAAAGATAGGTGTCAAAGAGAAATTTAATGACATGCACACCTGGAGTGAATCATTTTCTGTGGGTGGAAAATGTGCCACTTTGTTCCCCAGTGAGGACTCTCGATAAGAACTGTTATCTGTAGTGTTCCCAGCAGCGTGTGGAAGTAGCAGACCCGCTAGATCCCCCTGGCATTGCCCCGTTGTTTTCTACTGTAACTCCATGATGGTAATCAGGAAATGAAGGATCTTGGCTATGCTCGTCAGAGCTGTGCATTGGCATGAATATCTCCCAGGCCCTCTACCCCATTAGCTGTCTGTTCTCTTAGCAAAACCTTCCAGTGCTGAGTATCTGCATAGGAGTCTCTGTCCTGGTGTCTACTCATCCTCTGCTTTACACCTGTGCTGTGTGTTCATTCCAAGCTCTCCAACGTGGTGGCCCCATTCCTTGGCTGACTACCCACCAGCTGAAGGTTTAGAAGTGGGAAGCAGCAGGTGTGTGTGTTGGGAACACTGAGGAGGTGGACAGACATTCATTGTGGATGATGTTCTTCAAAAATAAGACTCACGTCACTGGGTCTCCAGTAGTCATCCAGTCTGTCCTCTGTCTAGAGTGGATAATCTATCTCCAAGGAAGAAAATGATAGAGGCATTGTGAGGAAGGGCCCAGGGAGAAAGGCATGGGTGCTAATGAATGAAAGCCATGAGATGAAAAGAAAAACAAAATAGTGTACAGAGGTTTTAAAAAAAAAAACCTGTTAGGATAGGATTATCCAAATAAGAAAGATATCATAGCAGGACAAGCTTTTAAGTTGGTAACATTTCACAGAGGTTACGGAGGAAATGAATGTATCCAAAACCTACTGTGAAGCCTTTCACTAGATTATAGAGGCAGAAACAGTTACGATATGCATTATTTCAATTCCACATTTATCCACTACAAACAATAAAACATCATAAGAGGTACAACACTTTTTAAAGACACTTGCCTTGCAAAACACAACACGCCTTTGCTCCTGTGTATTCTTATTTACTGGTAGAAAATAGGCACGTTTTCCAGGGCCTTGAAATTGATCTACTTGAAGGATAAGAGGCTTTGAAGGGAAATTTGCTGATGGCAGGTAATTTAAAGAACATATTTTAGTTTCCTAGAGATTCTTTATAAGTGATGAAAGAATCTACTTAGAGTGCCGTCCAATGTTACAGCCTCTAGCCCAGTGTGTGCCAAATATCTCATTTCCTCAGATTTTTCAAATTTGCATATATTAATCTAATAAAAGTATTCATTCCAAGATGCTCTAGTTGTATTTAGTTGAGTAAGTTTATATATTCAGACTTTCTCGTGGCAACACCCCTACCATAGAGAACAAACTCACTTCTTTGGGGACTGGGAGACTTACCTAAAGCTGACTGCCTCAAACACAAATTTTCTTTCCTAAAAAAGTTTGTGGCTTTAGAAATCTAAGAAACTTTTGGTTTGGAATCTATAGTATGGCCGTTCTGGTTTCAATAAGAAAGTGATATTTTACTTTTTACCAGTTAAATTGCATAGTATTTTGTTTTCTCAAAGCTTTTCTTATTTCTAAGTTTCCATGTGTATCCTAATTGGAGAAGTTTGGTCTTCATTTAAAAGGAGAGAAAAGTAGGTATAGTCTACTAAGCAGGGTGAATATTGGAAAAGAGACTTGCATCAGCAAATATTCAAATCAAGACTCATAGAAGAATAATTTGAAGAGAAATATATATATAAATATATAACTATATGCATCCTAATTTTTAAAAATGTCTTTAAATTGACAGATAAAATTATTGTATGTATCATATACAACATGGTAGACATTGTAAGGATAGCTAAATCCAACTGACACACAGCCATCCTTTTTGTGGTATGAACACTTATCATCTACTCTCTTAGCATTTTTAATAATAAGTTATGTCATCAATATAGTCACCATGCTAAACAATAGATCTCTTGAACTAATTCTAATTCTAATTTGGTGCATTCAAGCGTCTGTCCCCACTGCCCCAGCCTCTGATAATCTTCTTTCTATTAGATCAACCTTTTTACATGCCGCCTGGATGTAGTATTTGTCTTTCTGTGCCTGGTATAATGTTCTTCAGGTTTGTCCCCGGCAAATGACAGGATTCTCTTTTTTAATGACTGAATAGTATTCCTTTGGTGTGTATATACCACACTTTCTTTATCTATTTTACACACTGATGAACAATTCAATTGATTCTGCATTTTGGCTTTTGTGCTGAGTGCTGCAGTAAACATGAGAGTGCAGGTGTCTCTTCAACATGCCGGCTTCATTTCCTTTGCTATATACTCAATAAGGTGATTGCTGGATCATGTGGTGATTCCACTTTTAATTTTCTGAGAAAGCTCCATAGTGCTTTTCATAATGACGACCCTAATTCACATTCCCACCAACAGTGTGTGAGGGCCCCCTTTTCTTCCCATCCTTGACAACACTTGTTATCTTTTATCTTTTTTGGTAGTAGCTGTTCTAACAGGTTCAAGGTGATTTCTCATTGTGGTTTTGATTTGCATTTTCCTGATGGTTAGTGATGTTGAACATTTTTGCATATACACATTTTCCATTTGTGGGTCTCTTTTGATAAATGTCTATTCAGGTCTTTTTAATCTCTTGATGGGTTATTTATTATTATTATTCTATTGTGTTGAATTCCTTCTATATTTTCAGTGTTAACCTCTTATCCGATGTATAGTTTGCCAATATTTTCTCTGGTTCTGAGGCTTGTCTTTTCATTCTAGTGATTGTGTCCTTTGCTGTGTAGAAGCTGCATAGTTTGGTGTGATCCCATATATCTAGCTTTGCTTTTGTTGCTCATACTTTTGAGGTCATTTCCAAAGAATCATTGCCCAGACAAATGTCCTGTACGTTTTTCCTAAGTTTTCTCTTAGTAATTTCATAGTTTCAGGTCTTACATTTAAGTTTTTAACATGATTTGAGTTGATTTTTGTTTAGGATGTGATGTGAGGGTCTAATTTTACTTCTGTACGTGTGGGCATTTACTTTTCTCAACACTGTATATGGAAGAGACTGTTCTTTCTCCGTTGTATATCTTTGGCATGTGTATTGACAATTGCTTGGCTATAGATGCATGGACTTATTTCTAGGCCCCTATTTTGTTCCTTTGGTCTATTTCTCTGTTTTCATGACAATGCCATGCAGTTTTGACTACCATAGCTTTATAGTATGTTTTGAAGTCAGATAGTGTGGTGCCTCCAGCTTTGTTCATTTTGCTAGAATGTTTTCTCAATATTCAGAGTCTTTTGTGGTTCTATACAATTTTTAGAATTTTTTTTCTATATCTGTGAAGAATGACTTTGGTACTTTGATAGGAATTATATTGAATCTGTAGATTGCTTTGGATAGAATGAACATTTTCTATAACTTAGGTAGTTCAAAGGCTTTGGGCAAACCTTTGCATTTTTCATCTCCTGTTGTCTTATAGCTATTTCTTGTTCATCATTTTTTTCTTTAAATTTATAGAATTTGAAAATTGAAAATTCTTGAAAATTCTCTATCTCCTTCTCTTCTTCCTTCCTCCATTTCTAAATTTCATGGAGATTTTTAAATAATTTTTACTTACTTCATGCTATCATCTTTTATCATGTTCCCTGCCTATGTTTTGTTTTGTCTTAAAATATATTTTTGCATAGATATCATGCTGGTTCCTTCTTGATTATTACTTGTGATATTTACAGTGGATGACTTTCTCTTGGAGTTTGTAGTTTGGGGTAGATAATGGGGGTTAATGAATTGACAGGCTGGGGAAGTTAGAATTTTTGTGTGTTGTAGTCCAACCCTTTCTTAGAAGCACTTTCTAACAGGGTTTGATTCTACCCACTAGCAGGACTCCCTGGCTTACAGCAGAGGGCTTTCTGCCATAGGTTTTGTGCTTGTTGTATGACATAGCTCAGATCTCTTTATCTGAATGCATTGAAACTCTTTCTCTGAAAACTAGTCCCATTTTTAGTGTATGTTCTTCTTCATATATGAAGGTTTAGGTTTATAAATATCTAGTTTAGTAAATGATGGTATTTCCTTTTCTGTTCCTCATACTCCCTGTTATTTTCCATGAGTTTCAAAATGAATTGAAGACCAGAGAAATTTTTCTTCTGCTTTATTAACATGTAAGAGTTGTGGTGATGTCTTTAACTTGACCTCCGCTTTTTTAATTTGTCTTCTTGATCTTTTATGGTTCACTCTCCACAGCCTACTTATTCAGAAGCACAAGTCAGAATATGTGACTTCTCTGCCTCCCAAGCTTGTTCCAGGTAGCTGGGAAAGTAAATTACAGGCACTTCCAACCAGCCCCACGGCCCCGTATGCAACGGCCTCTCACAGGCACTTCCAACCAGCCCCACGGGCCCCGTATGCAACGGCCTCTCACTCCTCTGGTGTTTTGCTCTGTCGCTCCTTTGCATCTTAGCAATGCTGAGTTTCACATATATCTAATAACACACTGTGAAAATTCACATCTGGGCTCCTTTTCATACAGCTATTGCTTCTGCCTGAAGTTCTCCTTCTTTCTTCACTACCTAATAAGTTCCTATTTATTCTTCAAAGCCTAGTTCTGGTGACTCTTGGGTTTTGAAACCTTATTTCACTCTTTTGGAATATAATTGATCCCACCTCTCTCTCTACTACTTTACTTCTATATATTTTTTATACTTTATCATAATTGGATTTTTTTTACATATTTTCTTCACTCTATTATGGATTCCTTGAAATTGGTCTGTGTATCTCCACTTGGCACAGGGCCTGGTCCTTAATAAAATCTTAAGTAATAAACTAAATCAATATACACTAAAAGATTCAAACCTATATAATAATTATTTAGGATTAATAAAATAGGACAAATATTTTTAATCACAAGGCTTGAATTTTTTTTTACTTTTCTGAATTTAAGAAAAACAATGTAAAAATATGGAAATACATAGAACAAAGGAAAAACATTAATAAGTGTTCTGTAGACCATAAGAAAGGGGTAGTGATCGGGAAAGAGTGAAGAGAGAAACTATAAGGCATGGAGATGTTTGAATGCTGGCAATAGTTTACATCATGGGGACAAATGCTAGCTTCAAGATAAAGTATCCTTGGAGGAAAAATAAACAGTCTGGGTCAAAACCGCATGTCCTTCAGATGTGGTGGGAAAACTGAGCAGGGAGCCTTCCTGAATGCCTCATCTACCAGGTTGAGGAAAATGATTTATTCCTGGGAGTCAACCTCTTATTTTTTTTAAAAAAGAAAACTACTTATATTGCTGATTTCAGAATATTTCTTCTCTCCTGAGCTAACTTTTTATGCCCATTCCCAGCAATAATGGAGGATATGCACGTCTCAGTAGTACAGTGTAGTGACTCGTTGCCGTGAAAGGTGAAATACTGAGTGAGGATTGAAATACTCCATATGTCTTAAAATTCCACAAATGCAAGCATGTGGGAGACATTCAGTACAGAAACTCAACATTACTAATCTTCACAAAACACTCTGAAATCAATAGTCCTTCCCTACTGCCTGGACATACAACAGAACTCATCCCGTTGGGACTCTAACAGAGCCATCTGGAACGTTTCAGATTTAATATCAGGGCTTTGCTTTTTCAGAAAGGCAGAAAAGACCTTGCTTCGCAAACTCTCTGTCTGAGAGTTTAGTTGTCCATTGGCATGAATTTTTCTGTGTTTCTATAGCTCTGTGAGACATTAATTGTGAGCAATTCAAGACATGTTTTTGCTAGCTTCTCATCAGAAAACCCCAGGAGGGAAGTTGTTGCCTTGTGCTGAGTTTTTATGCCTTAGGAAGCTCATCTTATTTCAGATATTTGTTTCTCTTTATGTTCACTTTCCTATCCCATTTTACCTCTGGTTCAACACCTGCCCCCTTTTATTTTTCCTAATCAAGAAGGCAGGCTATGGACATTCTGTTTCTGGGTGTGTCAGATGTTGTTTGGCTCCAAGAGCTCCTGAATTATAGCCAGTCCAGAGCTTCAGACTCGTCCCCAGGCCCCTGACTCAAAGTTGGTAGAGGATCAGAAAAACTTGTCTTGAAAGTAGTTCGATGTAGAGAAAATTGAGCCCTAATAGTTAGCATGACTCTCTTCCTGAGAGACCCAGAGAATCACGAGAGTGGCAGGTGAGTTCTGCACATGCAGGTCAGAAAACCGGCCTCCAAGGGAGAATGTGCATGTGAGGTGTGGCAATACCAGGCCTAATGGTTATGGTAAAGATTCTCTAGACTCCTAGAGTCTCTTGATGCTAGAGGCAGAGGAACTGCTCAAGGTCTGCAGTTCTGCAAAAACGAAGCTGGAAACATTCCATCCGACTTTTCCACGTTCTCCTCATCAGTGCTAATGTCAGGCAAGCAGCTTTTGTCTACTGCTTCCTGTTGTATAATAATAAATATGGACCTGAGGTTTGCTCCCGAGGGCTCCTCCCAGAGTTCCTCAGTCCCCGACATGGACTCTGTGTCAAGCCTCTTTATTTCTCACATCAACCCCCCCGATTTGGTGACCCCATACTCTTCAGTTTGACGGTAACATGATGACTTTCTGAGGAGTTCCGGGATGTGTCTGGGTCTGAAGGCCAGTACGGTGGTGCTGAGGCTAATTCAACTTATTTTAATCAAGGGTTCACTTGTTCTAAATAAGGTATAGTCTCAGTTTCCAAGGGGTTACCATCTAGTGGGAAGATGTGGCATGTGGGTAAAGGGACTTCAAGAGACGGATAAATCAGCTCCTCCTAGGGCGGCCAAGTGGAGTTTTTCAAGCAGTGATGACCTAGTGATGGGTGGGTTTCCACTCATGGTGCTCCATGTCCACCTCCTGGATGCTAATTTTCTTTCAAAAAAAAAATTGGGACTCTGTAGTTTCCATCCAAAAGTCTCCTTGAAGAGACTCATGGGGTTGAAATGGTTTGACACTTTGTTACTAACAGAAGTTCAAGGATTTCTCTCTGTTACTGATGTATCTTTATACTTTACTGTTCACTCACATAGTAAACAAGAATGTTGCTAATCAGTAAAATAAAGCAATATCAAGCAACCAAAATAGCTAAGACTTTTTTTTTTAATCACTTGTGCATCCTTTGAATGATTCTTCCCCACCATTTGTTGCCATGTCTCATAACTATTAGTTACATTAGGGAGTCTTATTGACAAACTCCTGTATTTATCTTTGGTAGTCTGCTTGCAACAGACTCCAGTGGGCCAAGCATGCAGAGAAGGGGACCCCTCTCTACTGGAGGAAGGACATAATTTCATGGCTTTCCCTTCAAAATTTCAATTCTGAATACAGTATGTTCTCCCCAGAAAAGAATAAGCTGGGAGTCAAAACTGGACTCTTTCAAACTGGAGGTGAACCTCCAACATTATCTCAGTTGACAGAGAGAAAAAGAGGTTTTTATGATTGATACGATTTTTCATCTGATATCTTACTGTTATAACTAGAGGTGAACCCTCAACTGGTACGCAAAAGTTATTGGTTTATGAAAGTTTGGTTTGACCCCACTAGTTTCCTTCTGGTCTCATCCTGATTCTCCAAGGTTTATAGACATAAGGCCAGCCTCCAGAGGGTCTATGTCATGCTCTCTCAAACATCCATGAAAAATGGAAATAAAAATCAGTACATGAGAAGGTTTCGTGCCATTTCTATTACTTCCATCTCAATTTATTCTGTGTAGATCTCTTTGCACCTATAGACACTCCATCTAGTGTATGCTTATATCCCTGACATTTTCTTTGGAGGTGTGGCCTTAGACACCATCATAGGATTTCATTTAATATCACATTTCTATAAGTTCTCTTTCTGTGTGTGATAAATTCACATTTAACAAGTTTGTTGCAGACCTGTGACATCATACATAGATTGACATTTTAGTAGCCCACGGCACCTAGCCAATCCAGGTAAGATCTGGGGACTGTTGATTGGAATATATAGTGTTGCCAACACATTAATTATATGCATATGGTATACTCGGTTGAGTTTTCATTCAATTGAATTTTGGAAATTAATTTTTATGAAATTATTCTAGATAATTATTGTAATTATCACATACAAAATGTTTATCATGCTTATTATCTCATTTTAGGTCACCAGTGTCTTCAGAAGATCATGGTAAGAATCTGTCTTATTTATACTAATTTAGGATTAAATGTTGAGCCCTAGTCTTTGCATTTTTTGGTCGGAACAAAGAATTATTTAAGAAAATGTCTCTAAGATTTTGAGTGTGAAATGTCAAGAACCTTAAGGATGTTTAAGTATCCTAGCTAAATTTGATATATTATTGTCAGATATGGTAACCATGTCAGTTGATAAATATTGAGAAGCTTAATGTATTCTGCCTGATTTCTGTCCCATCACCAGTAACTTTTTGTGACTTCTCTGAATCAGATTTTCATCTCTAAATAAGAATAACATTAAACATTCCCAAAAGTCCCCTTCCATGTCAGACTTGGGACTATTCCCTGGTCACTCATTTGCAAAGAATGTTCTAATTCTGAAACAAAGTGAGTTGTAGTAAGTCGTACCAGCTGTTGTTCCATCGAGGCATGATATTTACATTTTAAGATACAGTGATTTCCCTCAAAAGATAAAGTGTCTAATTTTGTCCCACCTTAGAGTTTATTCACTCAATCAGTCATTCAAAAGTATTTATTGGCCAGGTGCAGTGGCTCACACCTGTAATCCTAGCACTCTGGGAAGCTGAGGTGGGTGGATTGCCTAAGCTCAGGAGTTTAAGATCAGCTTGAGCAAGAGAGTGAGCCTCCATCTCTAAAAATAGCTGGGCATTGTGGTGGGCACCTGTAGTCCCAGCTACCTGGGAGGCTGAGAAAGATCAGATCACTTGAGCTCAAAAGAGTTCGAGGTTGCCTTGAGCTATGATGCCACAACACTCTACCAAGGGTGAGACTGTGTCTCAAAAAAAAGTGTTTATTAAGTGGCTATTATGGGTCAATTACGCTATATAATTTTGTCTTACAAACACCGCATATGCTATGTGGGGGCTTTAGTTTAGGGCCTTTGTGGCTTATATGGACCATCAAATTTGTCTCATAACTGGTATCCACTCTGTAGATTTTCTTGCCCTAGTCCACTATACACATAGCTAGCACCAAACATTATGCTATAGTAAACATCTATACCCCGTCTGTAGGATGAAATCTTTTAGCAGACTGATAACTGTGTCCAGCTTTCCAATGTTGTGTATTAATGTGGGCCACTGAGCCTTAAATGAGGGAATCTTTGCCTGCCTCTACCTCTCGTTGATTCTCTTGCTACTTCCCCTTCTCTTACTTGCGACCTATGCGCCAGCCATGGGGCCGCATCTAATTCCCAGAACTCGCCATGTCTGCTGTGATTTTTATCCCTAGGCTTTTATCCCCATATTGTCTCTAGCAGGAGGCTCTGCTTTCTGCCTGTAGATGGTTTCTACTTACGTCACCTCATCCTCCGTGGAGCGTTCTCATCCCACTTACTGTTGTGCTAAAGATTTTTCTACATTCTAGGGCTTGACACACAAATCCGATGCTCTGCTTGGCTGGTTCCCTACTGGTCTGTGAGTTCTTTGACAGTTTCTATCAAATAGGAAACATTCAAAAAATTAATTAAGGAAATGGGGAGGGAGTTTCAGGTAGGCCTTTTTGGCTTCCACATCATGAAATTTGTCTCAATCCTGGATGAAACTGTATCATTTTCTTTGAAAAATCACAGGGAAAATTATATTTAGGCTTATTAAGCTGGAATTAGGCAATCTGCCACCTGATGTTAAGCCCTTATTATATGCTATTTTGCTGATTGTTGTTGGTATGACTGGGGTTTTGATTGCTTATTTATAGGTCCTTGAGTTTCCATGTTCAAATGATAGAATAGAAACTTACTTGGGTTTTGTTTGAACTAGAATTCCTATTAATAAACTTTGGTCGCTTTTGCCTTCCTATCTGTAAGAATGTTTTCCCCATTCAAGTACAAACACAAAGGACTTCTGAACTGCCATTCTGTAGTCCATTGGAACTTCTTCATGGGTTATACAGTGAGTGTAATTCAGGGTCCTTTGAAGTTCTGAAAGGTGACCACTGCCAGGAAGACTTGCTCAGTAATAAGAGCACTTCAGAATTAATTATTTTAAGTACCATCATATATGACGAGGTCCAGAAAACTTATCCACATTAGAAGGATTTATATTTCCATGTCTTCAAAAAATAATACACATCGATGCTTCTTTGTTTGATTCTGCAACTTTCAAAAATAGTTCAAATACATTAATGCCAAAATTTTAATATAATGCTGCTTTATCTAATTTTGCTAATTATTTATCATCTTCCAGCCCACATGTCTTTGGAAAAATATTCCTATATTTTTCCTATCTGGCACTCAAAATATATTTCCTTATGTTTACACATTTTTAAGAGTTCATATATACCAAGGCTGGCATAAAACCTCTTGAATGTCACTTCACCCATCTCACGTAGCATTTATAGGTGGGAATAACATTGTAGTTATTGTGTAAGAGGGATAAAAAGTAGCATTTTTCCTTTCTCAAATTTGTTGGTAGGAAAGTTGGGGCACATTGGGAAAATGGCTGGTAAAATTGAAACCTAAAACTTCATGCCTCTTGGTTTTCCACTTTGTTTGCTTTCCACGAAGGATCCTGCTTTCCTCTGTAATAAGTGGTCACTTTGGTTATCCCCCAAACAGAATTAATTCTTAGAAAAATCTATTTGTGCCAAGCCTGATAACCCTAGGATTTTCCATTCCTAGATACCCTTTCCCAGAGATCTTCAATACAGAGATTCTGCCATTTGTCTTTTCTTGTTCTTGGTTTTGTTTTCATTATCTGTAAAGTGGGGTTAATCGTATCTACTCTGCGTACCTCATGGGATTTTGTGAGTTGAGGTGAGAAATGCTGAAAGTACCTAACCTCCAGGCAGTGGTGGAGGAAGCAGGAATTCACCAGCGATGTTCCCTTATCAACAGGTACTGCTGATGATAAGTTAACAGAGGGGATGGGGGAAGAAATGTTTCTTTCAACATTAAGTGTTATATTTTCACTAGAGCTCGCTTTTTATTTCAAGGTGAGTAGGAATGAAATGTTTAACACACAAGTCAGCTTGTAGTGCCAAAGCAAAGGCTCAGTTCGCGATTACATGTGCAGTGATATAGAATCGGCAACAGAAGGCCCAAATGACATGTAGATTGTTCCTATATTTATATAATAACATTTCAGGGCCATTAAGAAGGAAGGCTAAAATGCATCGAGTGCTTATTATGCAGACACCCTGTACTCAAGTGCTTCAACTACATTATTCCCTTTCATCTTTAACAAACAACTCTCTATAACAGATGTATCCTCCTCAGTCTTACAGCTGGACAACGAGGCTCATGGTGGTTAAACAACATGCTTAAGGTCACAGAGCTAGTAAATGAGAGAGTTGATTTTCAAACCCAGTTCTAACACCGAAACAATTGCCCTTTATCCAACACGGCTCTGGAAAACCAAAGAAATGATGGTTTGCATTCAGGTGAACTGATAGAATGATGGAGGGAAAAAGTGTCTTTCCCCCTCTCTAACAAGACTTTATTTACTATTGTGTAAGTAATTTCTTTTTAATGACAAAACAAAACAGAGCAAAAATAACAACTTCTCTCTCTCCTGCTGGGAATGATTTGTCCCTGTAGAAAAAGTAAATACCAATGTCACATTTTCTCATAATTAGTTAACTGAGTGAAACCGAAGCTTCAGGGAAACCTGCCATGCTAAACCCCAGTGGAAACATTACATTTTAATGCTACATCTGGAAGCCGGAGTCCTACTCCTTGTCAGAAGATAAGCTTGGCAGTGATTGATGGCCTTGTCCTCTGAGTTTCCTCGGTGCCTCCACATTTAGCACCTATCACTTCATCATTTAAATTGCTCCCGGAGCTGTCTCCTGCGCCCAACGGCCTCCCTGGCTCTGACACTCCTGCTGTCTTCTGTCAACTCAGCCTGTTTATTGTACAGGCCCCTTGGAATGCTGCTCCTGAGGCTTCTCCCTGTGACAGCATACCAAGGAAGGTCATCTTCCAACTGATGTCCATTCACTTACAAGATAAAAGGCACTCATTGCATCTTTTGAAAGAAAGTGCCCACAATCTGCTTGATTCCCCCAGAGCGTCTGAAGCCGGCATCTCTCTTCCACCCTGCCTCCTGGACCTGTTGGCAAGAATGGCTGTCACGTTCTAGGGTAGCTTTCTTGTTGTTGTCGTAATGGTGACATAGTGGGCAACAATGGCAATAGCAACTATTTGGAAATAAGTTGTAACAACCACAGGCACTAGTGTGCAGTATTCAGAGATGCGTCCACTGTCCTGCCTGGACACAGCTGCATTTTGCGGTCATCTGTGCCATGAAATGCACTGGGGTGCGGTCTGGAGCTCTTTAAGGCACCCATAGCTACTCCCCCCACCCCCCCGGCGGCTCATTCATGTTTCTCTCTAATATAAAAATGTGTCATATTTACTTCTATAATTTAGCTTAAGTAACATTTATAAAAATATGTAAATTTACCCGCTCAGTTTAGGTGATAAGCAAAGCAGATAATGGGTCCCCCACACCAAGAGTAAGGCGTTCATAGGGAACCGGGAGCTGCCTGTTGTCTGCCTTCCTGATTATCTCCCTTCTCTCTCAGAAACAAACAACTACTGTTGCCTTTTGGGGAATCACATCACTGGGGGTTTTTTGGTAATTTGTCTGTGTATGTGTGTAACTCACATATGAATGTTTATCTACACACAGTCACATGTATGTGTGTATACATCCTCTTGCTCATTTGAGCTGTTGCAAGTTGAATAATGTTGTATACTTTTCTGTAATTTTTGTTAAAAAATAACATTTTTGTGATTCATCCTTATTTATGAGTACCGTATTCCATTCACTTCATTAAAATGTCATAATAGGTAATATTATATTATATGAGTAAGCAACAATTTATACATCTAGTCCACTGATGAATGTTTATGTAGACTACAGAGTTTGTTCATTTGTTTGTTAGTTTTTTGCTATTTCGAACAATGTCACTATGGAAATCTTCTTCATAATTGATATTTTTATGATAACAAGTCTTTTCATTCAAAAGCTAGGAATAGAGCTTTTTAGATTTTTTTCAATATCTCGGTTGTGTTATTATACTATAGTTATTTTTATCAATTTCCTTTATGCTGATTTATAGATTCAGACAATTTCCATGAGAATTTTCAACACAAAGTTTGTAAACTGATATTAAAATTTATATAAAACAGCAAAAGCCTAAATGTAATCAATACACCTCTGAAGAAAAACAAATTTCTGTGCATGTCTTCTATCAGATATCAAAATTTATACCAAAGTTACAGCAATTGAAACAGTGTGGTTTGGGTATGGGAACAGATCCGCGGATCAATAAAACAGCAAAGGGGCATTTCTAGGGAGCAAGCAGGCTTTGACAGTGAATGGAGGGAATAAATGATGAGACAGCTGCTTGTATATATATATATAATCAAATACAATTGGTCCTTTACCTCTCACCAAACTACAAAATCAGTTCCGAGGTATTAAATGTGAAATACAGCACTATAAAAGTTCTAGGAGGCAATATGGGACAATATCGTTATGATTAAAATTTGTTTTAAAACTGTCTTTTAAAACTTATCCAAGGCATAAACCATAGAGAAAACAGAAACACATTAATAATTTGATTACATTAAAATAAGAGGATGCCAAAGACATTTTGAAAAGGATAAGCCCCAAGGTAGATAACATTGGCAACACGCATAGGCAATCTCAGGCAAAAATACTGAGAATTTGGTTTCATCCTTTACATTTGTATATTTTATTTGTATATTTATGGTTCTTTCTTTCTTTCTTTTTTTTTTTTTTTGGAGACAGAGTTTCACTTTGTCACCCTCAGTACAGTAAGTGCCATGCTGTTATAGCTCACAGCAACCTCCAACTAGGGCTCACGCGATTTTCTTGCCTCGGCCTCCCAAGTAGCTGGGACTACAGCCACCCGCCACAGCGCCTGGCTACTTTTTAGAGATAAGGTCTCACTCTGGCTCAGGCTGGTCTCAAATCTGTGAGCTCAGGCAATCCATCCACCTTGGCTTCCCAAAACTCCTGGGATTACAGGAGTGAGCTGTCACACTCGGCCTCTATTTATGGTTCTTGCTGCATTGGTTTGAACCTTCGTTGCAGTAGAGTAGATGTTGGGATGGCGGCATCCTTTACCTGTTCCTGCTCCCAGTGTGCATGGCACAGGTCACAGTTAAGTGCTGGGTGGTAGTACTTACAGATGTTGTTTTTAAGGGTCTTTCCCTTCATTTTTATTTGAAGACCTTTTCCTTCATCTTTTGAGGTGATAATGTGTTTGTGTTTTTTTTTTTTTTTTGGTCTGTTAATGTGGTCCATTTTTTAAATTGACTTTTTAATAGAAACCAAGAGTTCATGAGATGAACTCAGATTGGTTATTGTGTTGTGTGTATTCTCCTTTATACATGACCAGATTTGGTTTGCTAAGACTTTGTTTAGATGTTTACATCCATGGTCATGACGTGACTAGCCTTTGACTTTCCTTTTTGTTGTATGGTACATGTATAATATTTCTAGCTTCATACACGGAATTGGGAAGGGTTTCTTCTTTTTCAAAAACCTGAAAGACTTTTTACAACACTTCACTCATCTATTTCTCAAATATCTTACATGTACCACTATTATTCCTATTTTACAGATGAGCAAACTAAGACACACACCTATTAAGTAACTTGTTGAAAGCCGCAAGCATAGGTAGTAAGAGTTAGAACTAGAATGACAATTTATGTAATCTGGATCCAGATCCTTTTCCTAATCAATTCTCTATACTGTCTCTAAATAGCATTGCTGAAATTTGAGCTGTGTCATAGGCAATCATTATTCTATTTGTTGAGTGGAAACCTTGTAATTGTGTGACTTCGTATTGGACAGGACTCGATCATTACAGATGAGGACTTTTTCATACTACATACGAGTGAGTAGACAGAGAAGAAGAAGAATCCCAGTTCAGCCTCATGTTCTTCTCGACACAGAAGAATACTACAAAGATATATTCTTGATTCCCATCACGTCGCCCCATACTTCAAAATCCAGGAAACATGGACCTAATTTCCTGTCAATAGTGTTCATTTTTTTTTTTAAAGATAGAACTATAGAAAGGTGGCTATTCCTTTAAGAAAAAACCACAAGTAGGAAGACAATTGTTATGACCAGAAGAGTAAAACGGATTAAGAAAGTAATAAATTTTTCCATTTTCTAAAGCTCTTTCTTCGTAAACCATGATAAGCAAACTTGGATGACTATTCAGGTGGAAACAACTGTGGGCTTCAATTGCAATGATATCTGTTCCCCCATGTCCAGTTTCTTACTGTAGTATCCCCTGTTGGCTTTCTGATGAGACTCAAACTTTTTAGCACTCACGTCTAAGGATTTTACTCATCCTGAGTTAGCTCACCTGGCTTTGTGAATTATTTCTACCCACCCCCCAACACACACACTTGCAGGCTGCCCTCCAGACCCACTTACACCCCCTCAGCTGTGCAGTTTCTATTGCCCCCTCTGTCCCCCCAGCAGACCACCTCATCATCCGTCATTCAGGTCCCTCCTCAGCGCTCATTAATTCCTGTGTCCTGGAACCATCTCCATAGATTCTAAGGACAAACAGTGATGAATTTTCCCAACAACTCAGATGCCCATGATTTCTCCTTCCTTATTCACTTACCTTTTTTTTTTTTTTTAGTGTATTCAATTCTTTTTTTCTCAAAAGTAATGTTGCCCTTTGAATATAAACTCAATGAATAAAGACATTGCCCTATTCTGTGCTGTGCCCTGGCACAGAAGTGATTCTCTCTATACAAGACTTAGCATTAAATTTGCTGCAGCATGTGGTGTTGGCAAACAGGAACTTTCGGTACACATCTTTGAATCCCACTGCAGCCTCATTAATACTGTCCCCTGCTGTAGGAGATAGGTCAGTCCTGGTCTCTTTCCAAAGAGATTCAGTTACCAATGTACTGAAAAGATGGCCTTTTTACAGTGGTCTCACCGGGGGCTCCCCAAAGACTATGTGCTTTGAAAGGAAAGGCGTAAAAGTGACAGCACGTTTTTGTTGGTTAGTCTTCTTTCAGAAATCCTAGGAAAATGGGTAATCTGCTGATGACTAAAAACAAAACAAGAAAACAGCAAAACCCAACCCCCTGAGTTTTCCAAAGTCTTGCTAGGTTACTTTATATAGGTCCTACCTCCACTATTCTGTCTCATCCCTCTTACTGACTCTCACTATTGGTTGTAACCCTACAATTCTTTTTATTCTTTTGGTTTTATTGCAATGATTGGGTGATAATTATCTAATTATCTTTCGAAGTCTGGTTGTACATAGGGGTGAAGGAATATGAGGGAATGCTCTTAACTAAGTTTTACCCACAGCAGTGCCTTGGGGATTACAGAATATTTGAATTAAGGTTTTTAAAATATTGCCAAATAAGAAAACAACAGAAAGAAGGAGAAAGTTAGGAATGGAAAAGAGCTAACTGCTCTGTTTCCTTTTAAGGGCTCAGGTAGGAAGAGGTCATCAAACCCAGTGATGTATCTGGACACAAAGAAAACTTTATAGATCTCATTTCCACAGATAAATCAATACAGCATTTAAAAAGGAAATGAGAAATTCCGGACTCTTGGTCTCTGTGTGATAGTCCATGCCAGAAGAAATAAAGGATTGAATTGTGTTTACTTTTAAAAGTTTACTGAGCTTACAATTCATAGTATATGAAATTATATGAACTGGCTTATATCAACACCCAGTGTACCCAAGAAGCTAGGTTGAGACACTGACAGTTATTATACTATAACCTTCACACAAAGATAGCTGTCTGCTATTTGTTTGTCTTCTACTTGACTGGAAAGCCTAAGGGCCAGTCAAAATTTTTCCCCCACTGCATTCCACCTAAAGCTTATTATTATTATTATTATTCTTTTATTTTGGTGGCTTCCTCTTGCAAAGAACTGGCTGGAGACTGGTTTCCTTTAGTTATGGTTTTACTCTACACGTCTGTCTTATCAAGAGTATCACTTGCAAGGTATTAAGGTGCATTGTCAACTTTCCAGTTGGTTCTTAGGTCAGTCCTAGGTGTGTTACTGTAACCTCCGTGTTTTGGTACTGCGGGAACAGGGTTTCTGTTTTTGTTTCTGTTTGTTCAGGCTATCTGTTACAGCTCCTTAGACCTGGGTTGTCCCAGACAGAGCTGTGAAAATATTCGTCAGTCCAGTCCTACATAAAATAATGAAGTCAGCTAAGTGTTTCCTCCTATTGCCGTCCTCGCTATGCTGATCCTCATTTCCTGGGTGCATTTCGTGTAACGTGTTTTCACCAGCCAGCGTACCTCTACTTAATACTTACAAGTAGTTCATGACTTGGCCTTTCCTTTCCCCACGGGTGCAATTTGATGCTCTGCCTCTTCTCTTAACAGAGCCAGAAATGTATGGTAGATTGAGCCTGTGAAAACTGCATCCATCCAGGGTGGCCTGGGAAATATTGGGAAAGGAGGACCTGGTGTTCTCTCCTCCTAACCCACAGTTACACAGCCAGACAAGGGAGGCGAGGCGGGTAATGAATGCCCTTCTAGAGAGGTGGGCTGTCTAGTTAAGTCTCTCATGGTGGCTTCTTTACATATGAGCTGCATGGTCTTGAACAAACTGTTTAGCACCACTAAGCCTCAATGTTCTCATCCTCAGGAAATGGGGATGATAATAGTAATAACAATCTAGAGGTCTTTCTGTGGGGATTGGATGAGATAATGTAGGCAAAGCATCCAGCTCTGTGCCTAGCACGCAGTCAGCTTGCAGATAGCAATGAAAGGAAGGGAGAGGTGGGAGAGGAAAGTGCAAGAGAGAACAAGATGTCAACATGGGAATGTGTTTTCCTACAAATAGTTCTTGTATGTCTCATTGGCATGGTCTCTTTACATGAGTTCTTGAGTTTTACATGGTTCTTTTTACATGAATTCTTGTATGTCTTGTTTGCATGGTCTTTTTACATGAGTAAAGCCTAATGTGTTTTCCTATGAATAGTTCTTATGTCTCGTTTGACATATAAGGGAATGTGTTTTCCTATAAATAGTTCTTGTATGTCTCGTTCGCATGGTCTCTTTACATGAGTTCTTGAGTTTTTCATGGTTCTTTTTACATGAATTCGTGTATGTCTTGTTTGCATGGTCTTTTTACATGAGTAAAGCCTAATGTGTTTTCCTATGAATAGTTCTTATGTCTCGTTTGACATATAAGGGAATGTGTTTTCCTATAAATAGTTCTTGTATGTCTCGTTGGCATGGTCTCTTTACACAAGTAAAGCCTATTGTTTTCTGGAACTAGACATTTCCTTCAGGTTACAAGCTCAATGGGCAGAGAACAATGGGTATCACTCTGAGCAACTGTCACACAAGCGTGGATGACAGGCTTGGCAATGGCAAAAGCCATGGTCTGGAGCCAGCAGACAGAATTGGGCCCCTGCCCTGCCTCTGGTCTTCCCTGGCTGGGTTGTTTCAGGCCCATCGCTTGCTCTAAGCCTTGGGTTCTCCATGGAGCAGGTGAGCTGGCTGCCCTGTAAGGCCTCTTCTGCTCTGGACAACCAGACCAGGAAAGAACACCAGGCAATGTAGCACATGAGGAATACCAAAAACGCCACTCTGATTTCTGGGGAAGTGTTTTGGGCATACCTCCGACTTGCTCTTTAAGGAGCACATGTAAGGGCATGGAGTGCCTATCTATTTATGATGACAGCAGGTGTGGCTGCTATTGCCACATCTTGCCACAGACCACTTTGCCAATGGAAATAAAGTCCTCTGTGTGAGTATAAGTGTGGCAGATCCGCACTGGTTGCTTTCCTTAACAAGGTAACAAATACGTTACTATCCAACTGTGCAGCTTCCAGCTTCTCTCCTGATAAAGAAAAACCTCATTGTTTACTGAAAACAGAGTTTGTGATCCTCCCGAATCTACTCAATTTGCCCCATCTGGTAACAGTTCCATCTCCCCTGTCACCCTAGCAAGTGAAGGCAACCACTGAACCATCTGCATTTCTGTTCACTGTCAGCTTCCCCCCTCTGAGCCGCTCTGGTGTCCGGTCCTCCTCGAGCAACCTGCAGCTTCTGCTCGTTCTCAGGTATCATGGCCACCCTAAGCCCTCCTTCTTCAGACGTCTGATTTTCCAGTGATCATTTTGCTATATATTTAAATTTTTATTTACCTTTGAGGAGTAGGGTTATCATTTTGGTCAAGGATATATTCTTTTTTTTTTTTCAAAGTTATATTCCAAAATAAAGTCTCTGAATGATTATCAGTGACATCATGGATACGGGGCTTGGGGAAAATGTCTTTAGCCTCACCGTCCTCTCTGGGTCCTGGAGGGTGTTGGCTCAGCATCCCTTCCCCAGTTCTTGAATCGTTTCTCCTCACCCACATTTCAGACCTCCCCACTGTCAAATTGCTTTTCCCTTCTTGCTCTGTGTCTCCAGGCTTTCTGCTCCTCTCCACAGAAAACCCTCCTTCCACCTTCTGCCAATCCACATCTTCACGTTTTGGACACTTTCTTGTTCTTCCTGAGGAAATGATTTTCTGCATCTCCTTTCTATTTCTTCAGCAATCAGGGGCTACGTGTAGTTGTACAAGTTTCCATGTGTTGACTTTCTAGATGCTCTTTCCTTTCATAAGAATATGTGAATTCCTGTGAAGGGGAAGAATGGAAGTTTACTCTTTATTTTATTTCTGGACAATGTGCTGTTTGATAAATGTCACTGAAGACGTCCTGGTGCTTTGAAACCTTTTTATTTTATGTGATACATCTTGAGCATATCTTCAGAACTAACCATTTACCTGGTAACTATTCCTTGATGATGTTGCTTAATCAATGTAGCATGATGCTGTAGTAGAAGTTAAGACTTATTTTTCACTTTTTTGAAATAAAATCTTTAATGTTTCTACTCTTTCTTTTAATGCCTGTCATATGCTTCGATGGAGAAGATTCAAAATTAGTGTTCTATTATAACTGAGGTACAAATATGAATTATCTATCTTTACATGACTGAGGGCAGGTTCTAGAAATTGTATCTTTTTAAAACATATTGTATACTTTTGCGACTGTGCGTGTTGCTGGCATATGTCCCCAAACATGAACTTTGCCATATTCACTCCTCTCTGGCGTTCAGTTCAAGTGTGGGGTGCTTTGGCCAGCTCTGTTCTTCTTCTCAGTTAAACACAGAGGTCAGTTGGCTGCAGGGCACTGATAAAGAACTTAATGTGCATCTTGATGACCAGATGACCCATAAGGCTGTCTTCTCTTTGAGCTGTGGAACCTGCTCATCTGTACTTGGCTCCTGGCTGCAGGCACCATTTCCATGCAATCTTGATGTTTGGTTAAACCCAATAACCATCCGTCACTCTCAGGCCGCAGCAGACCTGCTTACAGCTATCACTGAGTGAAATATAAGCACACTTTTTCAACCCGAGTTCCTCTCAAGTGTCCTGAAGGACACTGCTAAATTATATGCAGTGCATTCAAGGAGACCAATCACTGGAAGAACGCCAGCCTGATGCTGGGGGAAGGGGCCAAGCCCAAGCCCTGATGCCATCTTCAGGCTTCTCTGGGAGTCATCAGAGCTCAGGTCACCAGCAGCCCTCTTTTTCTTGTACTTCCTTCTCGTCTATTAGTATTCCGCTCTCTTACCCTTCTCAGGAGTGTAACTTTATCATTGAAATGCCAGGAAGGCAAAAATAAACAAAGGTAGTCAATCTAAATTAAATTCTCTCAACAGGCTAGGGAGGAAGAACCTTCAGAGAATACTAGAATTCATTCTTTTACTCGGCTAAATCAGTTTGCAACATCCTAAGCATCCTAATATGTATTACTTTAGCCAAATGTTGAGAAGTGGAAAGAGCATTATTGTATGCTGTAATTATTTTGGGTTCATGAATTTAGGAAGGTATAATCAGATTTAAACCTTTTGTAATTATGAAAAATAGCCTCCCTCTTTGTGCAAGCTTGATATTTAAGGAACAAAAGTAGGCAATAGGCTTTTGTAATACCTAGAATTTTTATTTTTCTGGTTTTAAAGGAATAGTTTATATAATTTCAGATGGTGGTACTATATAAAATATGTTGATTCATTGCATCTAAGGATGATGATATTTATTTATCACTAGAGAAAATATTGAGTTGTACAGACCGGCAAGAAAAAATTTCCAAGAACTTCTGCCGGTTCCCATCGTGACCTTTGGTACATATGTTTCCCAGCTGGCTGGAAGTAACAACAGCCTATGATTGTGGAAGAGTGTGAACTTTGTTGGCCCCTTAACCTGTGAACTTGTTTTTGCCAACCCAGTGCTCATAGCAGGTTAATTAACCCATGAAATTTACTTTACTAAGACTTGTATAACATCATCACCCAAATGGTATTTCCTTCCAATTCATAAATGACACTGGTGTCTCCAAAGGTCTTGAAGATACTTGCAGCACCAAAATTGAGTGTGAGAAATAGCAAGGGTGAGAAAAGTGGGCTTTTTCTCATTCCCTAAAACATCTTCCTTAATCCAAAGTTCAGAGTATGTTGACATGATAGTCCAACTTGAAGCGCCATAAGGCCATAAGGATCAACTAAGTATTTATGAAGTACTTTGTGTATTTCCTGTACTAAATCATTTTTAATTAAAGATGTAGTTTGGGTAAAACAAACCAAAAAAATTTAAAAACATTGTCCCCATGTTTATGGCTTAGTTGCAGAGATGTAACTTAGACACGTGGAACAACAAACAATTTCACAACAGCTGGGAAACAAATGGGGTGCTTTGGAGAGACATCTGGTCCCTGCACTGTGTATAGCTGATTCCAGGGGTGAATCAAAGAAGTGGAACCGAGTACTTTGGAAGGGAGCATATCCTGGTCCTCTGGCAGCAGGGTAGAGGTTTTCTGCCAGGAGGGAACACTAGATGGGGGCTGTTTGTTTTTTCTCCAAACAGAAAACCTCTTCCATGCTGAAGGAGCTTCAAAGGGATCGCTGCAGCAGATGGAAAGAACCTATATATATTCATGCATTTAATTAGCAGGAACTAATTGAATTTGGGGATTAGCTCTGTCATTAGAGGGAAACAAAACCCATTTCTGTCTTCCATCTATGGTTACACATGCTAAGATGGATTTGGCACAGGCAGTGTTTGGAGGTAAGACCCTGTGGTATTTAATGGCCTGTTGATGTCACTGATGGATTAATCTCAGAGGTGATGAGCCGGTGAGCAGTGTAAGACATATGCTCTGTGCCCTCCATCCCATATTTCAGTCATGGAGGAAAAGCAGGCAGGCAGGATGTAAGGGGTGTAGGTCCAGGGTTCAGTGAGTTTGGCTGCAGAAGGAACAAGGGGAAGGGATCTGGGGAGCCTGTTCCTCACATCTGACTTTTCAGGAGAGATTAGGGGCAGGACTCATCTTAGGGAGAGTTTCTAATTTGGTCTATCAAGCACGGCTTGTCTGCTTCTTCTTCACCAGTCTTTCCTCTGCTCTAAAAGGCTGCTCATTCCAATAAAAAAGGTTCTCAGCCTTTTTTGTTTTTCTGCCAACATACTCATGACACAAAACAAATGACGCTGTGTGTGTAATATGTTCCCTAAGTGACACAGGCAACGAAGGCTGTTGGTCATGGTCATTTCCTCACACTAGCCGGTAAAGTCAGCGCCAACCTCCCACCCCAAGTACCTCACAGTGCAAGTGTATGACGTGACAGTTTGAGCTTTCTAACATTCACGGCGTTATCTCCCATCCTACAGTCTCACCCTGCAGTGTAACTTTGATACTCTTTCTGCTGAGCTGTGGGGATGTAAAGTCTGTGTCCCTCTTCTTGAATATGGGAAAATGTAGGACTTCAGCAGAAATGATTCTTTATGAGTTCCAAGGCCAGGCAAGGTGACCTCCCCTGGGCTGTCTTGGGGTGGTTGCTTTTAGAACCCAGCCACCATTTTATGAGGAAGCCCAAATAGCCCATGGGAAGTCCCCAGGAGAGGAGCCACGACTCACAGCTGAAGGCAGACCCAGTAGCCAGCCATGTGTATGATCATGTGGAAGGTAGATCTGTGAGTTCTCAGTGGAGCAGACCCTCCTGATGCCAAGTCTAGTGCAGACAATGATCTCTGCAAAATCCTCACCAAAATGCAGGCTTTTTTTTTTTTTTTAGAAAAATAAATAATTATGCTTTAAACCATGTTTTGAAATGGTTTGTTCTGTAATAATCAAGAATTTTGAGGCAAATTTGCATGTCGTGAGAATGATCTTGAATCTGTTCGATAACTTAAAAAAATCTTAATATTTAAGTTTGTATTGTATAAAATAACTTATCACATATCTTGTTTCTGATGGTCAAAAACTCCCCAAGACCTCGCTTAAAATGCAGAGGTCCTTAGAAATATCTAATTTCTCCTTTTTCTCACTTCATCTTGGACTTGTCTCACTATGGATAAATAGAATAATATTAATTGCAGCTATTTTCCTGCTCTGCCTCCCATTTATGCCGAATTCACAGTGGTTATTCATACCATCACATCTGGGTCAGATTACCTCTGCCGTGCTTGACGATGACACTAAATTCCGTTTTTGTGAGCTAAGCCTTCACAGTTGGTTGCTCCTGTACTGTGGCTGGCAGCTCACAGAGTAGAAATTGGACAGAATGTTTCTGATAAGGTAAATACAGGAAAAGCTGCACACAAACATGGATCTCAGAGAAGGGAGCTCTGGGTCCGCTGAGGGTACAGCTATCTGGTCGGCCATGCGGGAAGGAACTTTGAATAAAGGGAAAGTATGACGACTCGGGAACTATCAGAGTAACATTTGCCAAGGTTTGCTCAGTATTCTGTGTCTTCCTTGACTCACAAAGAGTTGGGGTTCAAAACCATAAATTTGCTTCATCTTATGGGTCATGTGTTCATGAAACTTTTAGACGGAGGCTAGTTCTGACCAACTTACTCCAAGTTAAAATGAAGGAGAAACTGGAGAAATCATGTGTGATGGTGGCAGGGGTGGTAAGTTAATTAAACAGGAGTCCTCCATCTCTGCTGGATAGCCGGCTGCCCGGGTGATCCTGGAATGGGCAGTCCAGCTTTCAACCCCCAGTTTTCTCATCTATGGAGTGGCTGGACCAAGCCCAATATGCTCTAGAATGCAGAATACAACTGAAGTGAGGGTTTAAAGTTGCTATTCGTGCTTAACCCATGGAAATATTTAGGAGTAAAACGTGGGCAGACCTTGGCAATGCCAGATGTGTTTATAATGAGCCGACTAATTTTCCCCCTAGGTCTCCACTAGCCATTTTTTCTTCTCTAATGTTTACAAGAATTAGGTGACTGTTAGCATGAGTAGGTAACAAACAATTTGGTGATAGACTATTACTTTTCAAGTTTTTTACTTTTAATTATTAATTATTGTGGATACAGACTATTATTTTAAAAGCTGGAAAATAATTGAATATGAAAGATTAAACTTTTAAAAATACATAATTTCTTAGAGTTGTGATTCCATTTTACACATGCTAATGTAGTTATTTCAGTTGACATATGGAGTATCACAGACATGTATGTAATTTTACTAAATACTGAATACGTTTTTATTCCTAAATATTTACATGTGCAAAGCAGGAATCACAACCTTAAACTACCGTCTGAAGTAGTCATATGCCAAATTCTACCTAAGTCTAAAATGGTTCTTTTTCTGGGCTTTTCAGTACTGGTATTTTATACACATGGCCACGTGATCAGGTCCTCTGTACCTTGAACCTATTTACAAGGCAGAAACTCAGAATAACTGTTTTCAATCTTCACTTTTTCTAATAGAGAAAACTGAGGCTAGATAAACTACCTGACCCAAAGTCATAGCTAGTTAAGGAAACTCACTTGATTTAAACCCGGGAAGTCTGACTCTAGACTCCATTACAAATATATCTCTTCCTAATTTTTAAGCCAGATCCTGTTTTGGAATTCTTGCAAAATGTAAGCTCCAAACTGTACGAGCAAAATGTAATCTTCGTGAGAGTGAAATGTAAACTGCATCAAGTTTGCTTTATGTACTTTTGTGTTCTCACCACCTGCTATCGGGCTTGGTTTGGTGGGAGCCTGGGGTGGGAGGGGGGTTCCTGCTGCTGTAGCACAGTACCTTTGACTTGATCATGCATAAATAATAGAAATTTATACCATATGGTTCTGGAGGCTGGGGAATCCAAGATCAAGGTGCCCGCAAATTTGGTGTCCAGTAGGCGCCTGCGTTTTGATTCCAAGATGGCACCTTCTTGCTGCAGCCTCTCACAGTGAAAAAGCAAAAAAGGGTTCAGATGCAGCGCTCTCACGTGGAGGAGGAGACAGAAGGGCCAGGAATCTCGCTAAAGGCTCCTTTACAAAGGAATTAGTCCCTTTTATGAAGTCTCCCCATCCTCAGTTTCCAGAAGACCCCACCTCTTAATACTAGCACAATGGAGATTAAGTTGCACAATGAATTTCGGAGAGATACAAACATTCAGCTCCTAGAAACTGTCGTCTCCCTTTCCTGATTCCCTGTGACAGAAACTGTCTTCTCCTTCCATACATGGCAGTCTGAGCCCATCTACACTCGCAGGCTCCAGACCCGAGGAAGGAAAGGCTGTGAGAAGAGAGACAGCAGTTCCCTCCTGGCAGTCCTGGCTTCTCAGTCCCAGATCTCTATCTTGGGATGTGAACTAGACAGTGAAACATTTGAAAACATAATGCTGAAGGAAAATAAACTGTGTTATATAGACTAATGACTCCACTTCTAACGTCTAAAAATGATAAATTTCTCAGTTGTCTACCCCTTTAAATTCTTGTCTTACTACATAAGTTTCTGTGATTTAATTTTCCTGGAAACTTATTATTCATCTACCCAGTAACCTTTATGTCCCATTAACAATTTGATTGCCCTTTCTCCTCGGAATTTGGGAGCATTGTTTCCTTAGCACGATGGAGTTTGGGGAGAGGCAAGAAGGCAAGCAGAGAGCTCTAGAAACTATGAAAAATGATATTGCAGTCGTAACGACTCATTATTTGTTTTTAAGCTTGATCTTTCTGAAGGTTATTATCTGGAGTTGAATGCTAATGGATTCAGGCTCTCTTTATGCAGAAGAAAGCTTAAACAACAGTGCTCACAGGGAAGGACATTAATCAGGAGAGAGAAGTGAGCCTTGCTCCTAATAATGTTTGCATAATAGCTACCCTTGGGTGGAATGCTTGACTTAAAAATAAATATTCATATTCTCCACATCCAGTACAATGGGAAATTATTTGTGGTTATGATTCTGTTCTCTGATCCTATAGCTATTCGTGAGGACTTCAAACTGGGAGACTGTTGGAAAGCAACAAACATAAATTATAATGCTTGCCACTGACATGGGGTGGAAGTTGAAAGAGGCTTAATGGTGGCTATTTGGAGAAAACAAGCAAGGAACAGGACATAACTCTGTTTCCAGAAGGGGAGAGCATAATCACACTGGTGTGCTTAAGCACATTTATATGCTCCCTTGATTTACTTATAGCTCTTCAATAGCTTCTCATCACCATCAGGATAAAATTCAAGTGCCTTATCACGGCCTAAGAGGGACTCACTGGAGTGGTCCCTGCGGAACTCCACAGCACAGCACCTGAGACGAATCTCCACCCCAGGTGTGACAGTGCTCTCCGAAGGTTCCCAGACACTGTGAACCATGTCTTAATTCCCATGTCTTTGTCCATTACCTTCCTTCGTCTTCCAGAGATTTTCTGCACATTCTTTACCAGTTAATTCTGCTTATTATAGAGGCTTACACTTTACCTGGCTTCAGAAGCCCTCTCTGAACTCCACATCCAGCCAATAAGTTTTAAACCAGCCTCTCCCATGTTTATTATTTATTTAGTGGTCCTTAAACAGACTCTGTCTCCAAGAATTCTTGCATCATCTTAATTTATTTCTTATTTGTACCAGATTTTATTCCATAAGTGCTTTAAGTTAATGAATTCATTTTTCTGTCTCTTCATTTTCCTGTCTCTCTCTCTCTCTCTCTTCCTTCCTGTTCCCCTCAATCTTGTTTTTTTTATTCTCTCTCTCTTTTTTCTAACTTTTAATTCTGAGAACTGTTTCACTGTGGTTTTGGAAACACAGACGGTGCTGCTGCTTTTGAACTTCTGTGTGAATTACAAGGCTTTGTATTAACTTCCTCCTCATGCAATTTCCCTAACCTGATTTCTTTTTAATGATGGGTCATCTGCTTCAGACCAGAGAACATGTCACAGCATAGAATCTAACCTGTTTCTCCCAGACCCATGACTGCCCATGCCGTTGTCCCTCCGTGTCCCCTGGAATTGTTTCCAGGAACCCCTCCAGATACCAAAATCCAAGGATGGTCAAGTGCATAGTATAAAATGGTGTGAACTTTGCATATGACCTCCCACATGTTTTAAAGCATGTTTAGACTACTTATAATGCTTGAATGCAATCCCAATCCTATGTCAATAGTTGCTGTAGTGTCTTTTTATTTATATTATTTTAATATCATATTATTATCCTTATTGGTGTTTTTTTGCCAAAGATTGTTCACCTGAGTTTGGTTGAATCTGTGGATGCAGAACCCAAGGATAGGGAGGCCCAGCTGCACTTTCTCCAGCCTCTCGTTTTCCTTCCTCCGACGTGGGATTCATGTCTTGGGAATAAATTTCACCCCATCAGTTTCGTCAGTTTCTTTATCTACGCTGTCATCTGATGGGTACATATTTACAGAGATGTGTCTGTTCAACTTCACATGACACTTTGACCCCTATGGGTAGAATCATGAAATGTCCACAAGTCGTCTTCACATACTTATGTACAATCGCAAAGATATTGAAAACTACTTCTGCTTATAAAACATATCTAAAAAGTGTAAAGTGCTTTTTAAAATTTTATCCTCATTACAAAGACGTAAGTAATGTAGGTGTTAACTTCACTTGAAAATGAAATACTTTGTCCAAAAAGATTGAATAACTTTCTAAATGTAAGTTTCCAGTAAATTGCAGGGTTGAGAATTAGACTTAGTCTACAGGCTGTTTGACACCCTGTAAAGCTGACCACGGGATTCCCTGTCCACAGGCCTGGGGGGCCTAGCAGAGCTGTTTGCTCGGTGAGCTCACCAAGGCACTGGACAGGGGCTGGGGCCAGACATGGGGCAGGAGTTACAGTGCTCACTGGTCTGTGTGGCTCAGTGCCCCAGAGAGTCCCTTCACTCTGACTCTCACTCCAAACCTCATGTAGGCCAGCGTGTTCCAGTAGGCTCTTTTGACACACGCTGTTTAATAATTCCCTGTTATTTTCGTCTGTCTGCTTTTCTTGCTTTTTCTGCCTTCACTCTCTCCTCAGGCAGTTCAGCAGCTAATTGCTTTGCACTGACCATGTGCAAAGCTTGGTGTTAGGACGCACAGGGGATGGAAAGAGTGTGTCACTAACAGCTTGTCACTTTCCTCTCTCTCTTTTCTGCATTCTTCAGTCCTGCCTCTTCCTTCCTCCCAAGTCTGAGTAGCCCTCCTCATCTCTGTACATTTGCACAGCTTCTGCTTTGGTCAAAGCGAAGGCACTCAGCCCGGGTCTCACAAGAGCATGGAACCTGCTTATGGCGCATCGTAAATGCTCAACATAAATCTTTGAGGGTTTTGTTCAGTGCCCTCCAGGGACTTTGAGGCACAACACTGCCCTTCCATCTCACTCTCTATGAAAGACTATTCAAATAAGAGTAAAATGTCACTTTGCAAAACATGTTTAAATTATTTTTCTTCTAAAACCTTGTGACTCTAAAGCCTTAAAATAATCCATTTTTTAGTAGCTTCAAAATCAAGGTATTCCTCCAAAAGGACCATTTCCAACTTGATGCCAATAGTTGCCTTTAGGAATCGTGATTGCCGCTGGCCACCCCTATGTTCTAATTGCCCTTTCTCAGTCATATTTTCTCATTCTTCCACATCCCTCATGGCATGCATGAACCGTTAGACTCTTTTCTTCTTTCCCCCAATGCTACATATCAATTTATCTGTTTTCTTTCACTTTCTTTCTGTAAGAGTCTCCAATGAATTAGACACCAAACACATGATCATGTTCTCTGGAATGTAATTACAAATAGATTTCTTTCCTCTTTGCTGTCTCTGGTCCTCTTAATATTTGTGGCAGCAGATAACTCTTTATCATTACAGAACACACAAACAAAAATACTGATGATTTTTAAACCCCAGGGGAGCAAAGTAGAAGGAACTAGAAAGAAGAAAGCCGGTGTCCTCATGATTAGGCACCCCTCACAAGAGTGGCTGGATCAGGGACATTCAGAAGACTTCACGGCTCCTTTTAACCCTCCTACAAGGTTTAAATGTGCTCTTTGACAAATGTGGAAACTGAGGCTCAGAGGAGTTAAATGATTCACCCAGTGTCCCACAGCTTTAAGTGTCAGAGCTAGGTTTTGAACCCAATCTGCGTGACTTCAAATTTCACGATATCTTTTCTGTGCCAGGACTGGTGGGGGGATACACAGGCTCTAGAAAGATGTATGGGATGGGCACCTGGGCAGGGAAGGGCTGGAACGGGGGCCTTAGTCTGCTTGACCAAGTTTGTCTCCTTCCCTGGTTTCTCCCCCAAATGTAGATTAGTTCTCCAAAATATGGATCCAACCTTTTGTAGCATTTTAATGAGAGGGGTCTTCTACTAATGGGACATCTCTCTTTTGTCTTTCACAGCAATTTTGCAGGCAGTAATAGCTGGTGATCTTATGAAGGTAAGATATCCTTCTACCAAAACTCGGGTGATTCTTTAAGACCGTTGTATCAGTATCATTCTCTCGCCAAATTTTTATGTTCTCGTATATCATTGATTGCTCACCCCCACCTCCACTGGTAGAGTAGAAGAGGAAGGATGCTCTTTTGAGAACTGAGCAGGGAAGAAGAGGGAAGAGGAGCTCTGCATTTCATAACAGCAAAGGGAGGGGATGAGAGAACCATGGTATTTGCCTATATTGGTTAAAATGGACTGCATGCCCACAGGACGCAGTGCGCACACGACCCCGAGTTCCTGCTCTCTGAAAGCTGACATTTGAAGAATTTAAAGATTTCTTTTTAGATTTCTCAGAGAGCATTAAAGTGATTGCATCTGTAAGAATTACCTGGATAGCAACTTCCAAGAATGCAATTTAGGACAGAGCTTACACATCCGTTGTTATAGTTTTATCCTTGGACGAGCACAGTTAATCAAAAGTAATTCCTCTGTCTCATCTACTTTGAACACTTTAATTCGTGCTAATATTTCCTGGTGAATTTAGTTCAGAAGGAATTGGCCACCCTCTCACCACCACCTCAACAGTGGACATAAATTCTGAGGTCAGATTGCCTGAACGCAGATCTTGGCTTGGCCGTTCACTCTATGTGTGATTTTTGTGCAATTGTTTAAGTCTCTCTGTGCCTCAGTTTCTTTGTTTGTCAAGTAGGATGATATTACCTCTGTCTTCGGTTTTTTTTATTAAGAGTGAATTTAATAATAGATGGGAAGCTATTGAGACTATTCCTATTATGTAGAAGGGGCTCTAAAATGTTAGCTATTTTATTCATACTATTATAGTGTTAATCTGTTTTTTTTAAACAGGTAAACATGGTAAAAATACAAATGTTTGTTATTAAGGACACGTCGTCTATGAGTGTTCTAAAACCATGCTTGGTCCCATACTTCCAGACATCCCTGCAGGACCCCCCACCCCCCGCCCGGCATTGATCTGCCCTGTAACGATGCTGACTACTTAAGGGCCACGCTCCACCTCGCTGCTCAGTCCATGGAGTCAGGTGCCAAAATCCTTAAAAGACAGCTGAGAAGTAATATCTCCCCCCCACCTTTTTAAGTTCATTTGTTGGATAAACTAAGCAGCATTTGTATTATATTTGTAACAGGTTGTTAGAAGGAAACAAATGGTGGGAAGGTTGCAAACATCTTGATTAACTGTCACCTGTAGATACATCATTCTGAAAATAGTAGCTGTGTCACTGTGCAGATGGCAGGGCCACCAGGAGTTCTTAAGCAGCAAGGGGAAGTGCTTTCTAAGTACACCAATGATTTCAGTGCCATTTCCCACCAGTGGATTAACCAACACCATCCATTCTGTCCCTGCAAGCTCTTATGTTAGGTCCTATGGGAAGTGCAGGCATGACTGAGACTGATCCCTGCCCTGGAGAGCTTCCAAGCCAGAACATTTTGTAAAGCACTGTCCATTTGAAACCATCTCATTTTATTTTCTATATGCTTTTAGTTTAGGCAACTATTTCGCAGATTCCTGGGCATATTATCACACCTTTTGCGGGGGGCGGGGGGGATACCTGCAAGAAGATTATTAGAATTACTGTCTTATTGGAGTCTCTGTTATTATCATTTCCTGAATGACTAAGCAATGACTTACACCGTATTTACTGAGAGGTGAAATATAGAGGCTTAAGTCTTTTCTCTCTTGTATTATTTTCTGTCTTTTCCTTCCCAAGTACTTTTTCCCCTCTTTCTCTTCTCCATCTTCTTTCACTTCCTTCTTCTGTGTAGAAAGCATCTATGTATTAAATATTAAACAAACTGCACGTGTGTGGTGTTTGGAGGAGGCGAGGCTAGAGAGGAGAAGCTCCCAGGAGCCCCTCGGCCCCCTGGGAAGGCTCTCAGGAGTAGCTCCTGGACAGCTGGGCTGACAGGGTACCGGGGGCGACCTTAATGCTCCTGGTGTCTAACAGCAGCCCAGCAAGGGAGGATGGAGGCAGCTGAGGCTGATTCCGTGTACGCCGATATCCTTTGTCGATCAACCCACAAAGAGAGGGATTATTACTGAGCGGCAAAGCGATTGACCAGAACAGGATTCTCTTTGACTTTGTGCAAGTTGTTCGCTGCTCCTTCCTGTCGTCTTGCCTTGCAGTTCAGGGGTGAAGTCTGGTGCATTCTGCTACTTCTCCTGATCTATATCCTGGGCGGGCTTCTGTGGCTCCTTTTCCATCCCTTGCTTTCCATTCCCCGGTGTCCTTCTGAGAACGTGGTGGCATTTCTCTCCATTCCCGTGTAATCCTGAGGACTGGGAGGGCTTTGAGGCCGGCGACTGCATCACGCTCATCTTTGTCTCCCTGGCTTCTGGCACGTGAATGCGTTTGAATGAAAGCATGAATTTTGAGTTGACTCTCCTTTATTTATTTGTTTTAATTTATTAAATCTGACCCTCCTTTTTAATTTTGTTTTTTAACTGACAAATAATAATTCTACATATTTATGGGGAACGTAGTGATGTTTCGAGACCTGCAGTCTTTTTGGTGATCGGGTCAGGGGAATTATCATATTCATCATCTCAGGCATTTCTCATTTCTTGGGAATGTTGGGAACATTTAATTTCCTCCTCCCACTATGTGAAACTATATATTATTTCTAACCATAGTCTTCCTACAGTGGTACGTAACACGATAATTCATGCTTTGAGTTTCTCCTCTTTCATTTTACGAGCTGTCTGATTATGTATAATGTGTGCCCTCCAACATCTTGAGATAGAATGTGGTCTTTCTGCTTATTGCCTGCTGGGTTATTCTTATTTATCTGAAAACTACCTTTTCGACGCTTCACAGAGGCTCTTTTGTCCTGATATAGCACAGTTTGGAGAAGAGGGACTCATTTACACTTTATATAATGTACAATAATTCATGTCCTCATTTAGCCACCATATTCTCAGGCTGCAAAATTCTGTGTTTTTTCCCAGTCTTTTCTCACCTAGAAACTATTTCATTCTTTGAATCATCTTGGTTCTCATTCTTCAGATCATCTCTAGCCTTGTTAGGTAGGTGTCGGGTGGGGAACAGAAGGCTTGCAGGCTGGGCTCCAGATCCGGGTGGAAAAGGATCTCTAGCTGTGTGTGCATGTGTGCGGACGCCGGATGCAGTGATCTTACACAGGAGACGGAGAAGCAGCATCATATTTGGGAGTTAGGTTCATTAGAGGCTGAGGAAACATGAAAGGGCACAGGCAAAGGTCCTGGCTACCAGACACCAAGCTATTCCTGCTCATAGTCGTAGTTATTCCTTCACTCGCCCCAACACAGGGAAGCTTTGGTTCTTGTCTCTGCCTTGAGACAGAGACTTGTGCTCAGAAAAGAAAAAGTAATTCAGCATGATTTAGCTTCTTTAGGCTGTTCGGTACCCACAGGCCCTCCCCAGAGTCAGGGGAGACGCTGGCCGTCTCTGAGTAATGACACAGTCCAGGAATGTCGCTTCATCTCTTTTTGACTTTCCTCTGTGTCTTCTGAGGTTGGAAACATTTGTGGTTTGCTACATTACTCTTATGTTATTACCGGTTAGCTGTTATCCTTGTACCGGATTCCGCCTGAACTTATTTTCATGTGTCTCTCTTGCAGCTAATAGAAAGCTATAAAAATGGAGGCAGTCTGCTCATTCAGGGACCAGATCACTGTTCACTCCTTCACTACGCAGCTAAAACCGGCAATGGGGAGATTGTGAAATATATCCTTGACCACGGTGAGTAAGCACGATGAACTTACCAAGGATCACTTCTCCATGAAATAGATTCCATGCACTCAGTGGCCTTTCATCTAAGATGTCTTCAGGGTGGCAGAAACACTGCCCACCTGCTGTGGTTACAGACCTGAACACACCACTTAGCAACAAATAGAGATGGTTTTTATAGTGAGCTCTTGGTAGGCTATGTGTTTGGCTATTTAATTTAAATAATAAAGGACTAAAACAAATGCAACCCAGTATAACGCACTTTCTTTTGCCAAAGCTTTTCTTCGAGAATTAACTGGTTGAGATCAACTATGTAATCTATATTTATATTTCATCATTCTAGGGATTAATGACCATAATGTTTTCCATCGTTCTGCTTTCTCCTATTTTTTTTTTTTTTTGCTGTTTGAATCACATTTGTGTTTTCAACCCAGGTCACACTTTATTGTTTTTGAAACTGTTTGGTACTTTGTGTCCCCTGTGACTGGTCACTGGTCACACCTCCCAGACCTCTTCCTAACTGGGTTTCTAATTTGCTGTTAGATGTTGTGGCATCATCCTCTAAAAGCCCTTTAAGAAGAATAAACACACGATGAGTACCAAGTATGGACTATTACATCCAGTTTCTCATGTGTATAGTGTTTCTAGGAATAAAGAACAGGAATACAGGGGAAATCTGCCAGGCTTTGCTAATTGTAAGTGAGACGAAGTGGACAAGCCCAACTCTGCTGGACACAGGTACACGGAGATTCTGGGGGACTTTCTTTGAGCCCCAACAGTGAATGTGTGGCCTACTCTTTTTGTACCCCAGTTGAGGCTGTAGATAGGGAGTATATTAGCAAAGAGTCATGTATTTTTTCTTCTCTTTTTATACAATTTATCAAACGTCTTACACCCTTCCTTCATTCACCCATTCCACAAATATTTGTGGAATGTTTACCAGGGACTGCTGCTGGGTATAGACAGTCACATAATGCCCACAAATAAAATGTCATCATTGTTTTCAAGCAATTGCAGGCTAAAGAAAAAATATGATCATGTGCACAAATAAATTTAAAACAGATACAGGCAGATGTTTCAAGTCCTGTGGTAAAGCCACGTACAGAGGACCTGCTACCATTTATCAAAATGTATTATTTGTCAAATGCTTGTACTAAACACATCCTTTGTTTAATCTTCGCAAGGACCATATGACATTGGTATTAGACTCAATCGCATTCAACCGCCCTTGTCGTCAATATCTTCTCACTATGAAGAGTTTGCTTGAACCCTGGGCCTAGATTATGGTGAAAAGAGTGGTTTAGGAAAAGGGAAGCTCATAAAAGCAGGGTGGTCGTGATCAGACGACTTCTTTTCCCCATAGGCTGGGGTGGATAATCCCAAGCCCGTCTGCTCTGGGAAACCTAAATAAGTGAGATGTGCTTATTTGGTGCTGAGTCTGGGGCTTGCACCTGCACTTCTTACTCCCCTGACTATCCCACCCCCGTAGGGAAAAACTTACCTCTTTGAGCGAGACTTGGAAGCAATAGTAACATAGTTTCTGCTCGCCCCCTACACACACACACACCATAGGTTTATTCTGTTCCCCATGATGATGTCTAGCACCCTGGACAATGGATAAGCCACTGTGGGTCTATGTTATTTTTCCCATAATATGAAAAATCTCAGGATTCCGACTGCACAAGGTTCCGACGAGCACTGGATATGCATGCACGTTTTACTTCAGCTAGGTTTTAAAGTACTGTTCCTACTTGAACATTCCCAGTTCTTTCTCTCTAGTTAACCCCTCACTCAATGAGGCAGAAAGTTTCCCCACATACCTTAACCCATTCGATAGTCATCTACTCTCTCTGGAGTCAGGGGAGACACCTGCCATCCATTTGAGTGGTCATGCAACCCAGGCAAACCTCTCCCTCTCTTTACCTTTCCTAAAGAGGCAGCCTTCTCCCCCCTGCGCCCAGTTCTAGGCCCCTCTCTGTGTTCGCTGTCTCTCTCGGTCTCACTTAGGAGCCTGCAGTCAGCTCCCATTTCCACAAGGCTGTGTGGAAGATGGGCTCTCATGTGTTTGAGACTCTCAGCTCAAAGGCCAGGGCACCTGAGCCTTTCTCTACACCTGACCTTTTGTCCCAAGCATTATGCTCCTAGGGTTACTGGAGGTGAGAATAGAAGCTGGCGGATGTCCTGAGCTAGTCTGGGAAGTTCACTATCTCCACTTACCTTCTATTGGCTAAAATAAATCGCAGGGCCCTCCCAGGCTCCAAGGGTGAGGAAATAGACTCTATCGGTTGATGGAATGAGCTGTGTTCATTTGTGTCCAGATTTAATCTACCATGTTCCCTAACTTTCTATTCTCTTTAATGTAAAATGAGGATCCTACCCTTGCAATGTCCTGAAGTTTTAACTCTCCCGAAATCCCTGAGAGTTCTGCTTTTCTGTTTTTCTTTGGTTTGGATTCTAAGCTGAGATCCAGATTTAGCAAATAAAAATACAGGGCAATAACTTTTTTTTTTTAAGCATATGCAGGTCCTGTACAGTATCTGTGACATACCTATATACTAAAACAAAACCTCCTGCTTAGCTGAATCTTCCTCAGGGACATGAATGGTGTGGGGTTATCTTCCTCTAATACTGAGGCTTTTCACTTTCCCTGGGTTTTCTCTTTCCTCTAATAGAGACTTTAAAATCACCTTTAACCAGAGGTCAAAGAACTTGGAATTTCTAATCCAGTGGTTTTCAACCCTCCTAATGCTGAGATGTATTTTCGTTGTTACAAAGGAGTCATGACCACAGTTTGAGAACCGCTGTTCTAATCCCAAATGCAGATCAGTATACACATGATAATACTTTGCCTGGCATCAAAAGCAACTGGCACTTCAGTCTTTGAGAGATTTGACCAGAATGATACAAATGAGTAGTTTCTCATCAATCTGCATTCTCTTGCAAAGGCTGAGTCATACAGTACCACTCTGCCAGAACAGAAGGACACAAAGGAATGTATTCTTTCAGGGAAGGGGGTATTTTCCCAGTGTTTTGGTTAGATTTTATAAAGTAATTGGCATAATATTTATGCTCATGAGAGAAAAAAAATCAAGATTTATAGTGATTATCCTAACTTTACTCCCAGGCAAACAGTTCCTAAGTTCCTAAGGTCTCAGGAAGTATCCTATCCCCTCCCTGCCCCACCAGGGTCTCTAATTGCCCAGTAGGTATCTGGGAGAAGGAGAGTGGAGATAGTAGACTAAGCATAATCCACCTCTTCTGTTTGAAAATAAAATTGTATTATGATCTTTAGTCCAAGGATCATTGCATTTTTGATTGGCAATTTTTAACACTTTACTGCTGTAGCTGAATAATAGAAACTCAAATGCAATTGATTTTTATTGAAATTAGTTTTTATCAACTTGATAGATATTATCAATTTAATTCTTGACATCCATCTCATCATTTGCATTTATTCAGGAATATGGATGTCAAATCTTCTGTGAGAGCATAATTCACCTTGTTCTGGAAAAGCCACGCACTTCAGTTGAATTGTTTGGTTGTTTTTAATATCTTTAGTTGCTGATTTAGTTTATTTTAACCTTTGTACTTTGGAACTGAAAACTGTCTTTGCAGAACAATATGTATATTTTTAAATTATAGAAACTCTTTTAAATTATAGTGGTCTCAGAAAATATTACCCTTTCTCTACTCTGTGATCACCTTGTTTTTTTGCATTTTTTGGCTGGGGCTGAGTTTGAACCCGCCACAGGTATCACCCTTTAATCACCCTGTTAATTTGATCCCTGTTGATTGCATTAGTCTCTCCTAACTCCTAACATAGTTAGGATGATAACTCTGGAATTCCTCTGGCTTGAAAGGGAAAATAAACAGCCTTTTCTAAGAGGCCTCCGTGAGGATGGAGTTTGAGGATGTACTCAGGATTATGGCATTGTATTCATAAATTAGCATCAGATTTGCAGTAGTAAAAAAAAGTCAGTTAAAATTCATGTAAATGAAAAAAATAAAGAAAATGTGTGCGCTATGCCAAACATCAAGGAAGACATCCCTCCTAATCACTGAATGCTGCAAATCTCTTCGAGTTTTAATTATCTATTTTTACAATTTGGTTTAAATCCATCCTGTGACTTCATAGAATATATATCTGAGAAATTGTTCAATGACCTGTGATGGTAAAGATGCTTTTAATAGCAACAGTTCTGAGGATCCACAGCTCTTTTCAGGGTGCACGGGGATGAGGTCTGTGGCTCCCCGGCTGATCCTTCCGTTGCAGACTGCGCCCTTCCTCCTCTGGGCCCTTTCTCTTCCCTTTTGCCCTCTTCACATTGGCTACTTATGGTGAGGAGTGTGGGCCTCCCTCAGGAAGACACCTCCTGCACAGGAGTCCTGAGCGATCTTGTTCTTCCAGACACACCGACCAGCCATTGATTTCTCCTCTAAGGGCTCTTTTAAAAGCTGTCTGGGGACTTGGTGACGTGAGATGTGTGGTGTGTTCTGAACTCCGGGAGGCCTGGGTTTCTCTCATCCTGCATCCTCTTCCTTTGGACTTCTCCTCTCTTACATACAGCACGCTGCTTTCCTTTATGAAAAACTGGAATTTGAGCATTTAGAGGATTGAAAAGAGACACAAGGTGAAGGAAGAAAGTGAACAATTCCACAGAGACAGGCAGAGACTACGGGGAGAGGGGATTCCAGCTGATTCCCCTCTGTGGTTCCCCCTTTTCAGCTCCTTTCAACCATATTTCCCCACTCCCTCCCCCTTAGTTTACCCCTCCCAGGGACCCTCCTATTGCTTTGTGTCTTCACCACCCTGCACATTTGGCTCTTTTGTTTTTATTCTCCCCTTGCCTACCCCAGGCCTCCTGCTGTTTTTCCTGATAGAAATCTCACTCAGGCATTTCCTTTCTGATTTCAATGGGTTATTTTGTCTTCCCTCTTTTTCTGCCTTGTCTTTCTTTTCTTTTCTTTTTTTTTTTAGCCCCCTTCTTTTCTGCCTCTGGTCTCAGAGAGAAGGAACCACCGTCCTGCTGGGACAGATGACAGTGCTGTGAGCATTCCCAGTGCCAGCTCTCCCCACATCTGTGCAGCCTTTGTCCCGTGGCAGAGGAGGATTTGGAATGGTCTGCTGGCAGCGCCAGGGAGACTAATGGGAAATGAGGTCCTGACAGAGAGGCCATGGGAGGTGGGAGGATCAGCAAAGGGGATTTGGACACATGGGTGTGGGAAGCAAGTTAAAGGACGCATGTTACAAAGGACACATCATATAAAATACAAATGCAATACTGATGGCAGCGTCGCAGCAGCACGAGCTAGGGCACCTACGGGCAGCCAGGCTGGGACTTGGAAAGCTCAGCTGCTCAGCACGGTGTTCGTTTTCTCATTCTGAATGATCTGTAAAGTGGCTTCTTGTCACAGTTCCTGGGCTCCATGTGAATACTGATGGACTTGTCTTCTTCACAGAGTTTAACTTTTTTTTATTTTTTGAGACAGAGTCTCAAGCTGTCACCCTGGGTAGAGTGTTGTGCTGTCACAGCTCACAGCAACCTCAACCTCTTGGGCTTACTCCATTCACTTGCCTCAGCCTCCCAAGTAGTTGGGACTACAGGCACCCGCCACAAACCCTGCCCGGCTATTTAGCTCGCCCAGGCCAGGTTTGAACCTGCCAGCCTCAGTGTACATGGCTGTGTCCTACCCACTGAGCTACGGGTACTATCCCAGAATTTAACCTTTTAAACCATTTCCAGTCTTTTGGATCCATGTTTACATATGGATCTTTTTCTGTTAAAAAAAAGAAGTAACATTGGCTGGAGTTTAAATGAATTTTTAAAATGTCTTTAGTTAATTAATCATTAAGTCAATTTTAAAATGACTTTAGTTAATTTCCTGTTCCCAACACCAGCCAAGAAAATGAGCCGACTGCAGCGCAGGGCAGCCCCATGTGACAGTCATGAGCGGGGTTCAGGGGACAGCTGGGATAGGTTCTGGAAGAGCAGCAGTCATCTGCTCATCTGGAAATTTCATGGAGAAATTTGCACTCATATCCCATCCGTAGGGATTCTACATTATTTTTTCCTGGTGCTGGTCAGCTGAGAGACGAAGTGTGCACATTTTAGCAAACCCTGGGAGGGACAAAGACCTGAGATTTCTTTTTCCATTCAGGGCGTGGCAGTGAGCTCTCTTTTGACAATTTACTGATATTCCTCCAGATTCCTGGGGGGAGATGACTTAGTATATCCTCAATCAGAATACCTACTTAGATTGTTTGTGTGTGTCCGTAAAATAAGCCCCAAGGGCAGATGTTGCCGATTCCTGGACATTGACAGAAATCAATTCTCTTTATTTTTTTCTCTTATTTTTTCTCCTTTTCCCTTCTTTCCTTTATTAGTGAAATGCAAACTAAACTTTAAAAAAATCATAGGTGCTATTTTTTTAAAATATGTATTTTTCTTTCAAGAGAATTTGTGTGGTCTTTGTTGGTTTCTTGTCTCTGGTCCTCCCTCCTCCAAATCTTACCCCCGTGCTACTAAACAAGACAGGGCACTTCTGAGTAACAGGGTGAACTGGCACAGCTCAGCTTCCCACTGGTCTGAGCAGGTCCAGATAAGGAGGGAGACACCACAGCCTTGTTTCAGGCCTCTCCTGGCATCTGCAGTTCCTATTCTCCCTCTGCAACCCCTTTCTTGCTAGCACTGTGCAAGCACAGTTAGGTTACAGCAGGCTAAAAACATGACTGGGAAACGCACCTGTGCAATGAACCGTGGCGCCCGATCTGTGGTCAGCTGGCTGCCGCCCTTCCCTCTCCCTGGCCAGTGTTCAGAATGCTCTGCTAATGCGGATTATCTGTGTTGATGGCAGGATAAGGAAAATTGGGGTTAATTAAACTGATTATTTCAGAGCCACTTACAAAACCTTTAATTGGAGTTTCTTTAGATATTAATTGAGAATAAAAGTTTCATTTTTTAGCATTAGTGCCTCTTCCTCTCACCTCTGCCAGCTGCAGAAGATTGAAGGGTGGGAGGGAGGGGGGTCAGCCGAGGCGGTGGGCAGTCCCTGACTCAGAGGGCAGAGTCGGCTCTGGGGTGGTGGCATTTGTGGAGATTCTGGTGAACAATCGTGAGCAACAAGGTCCTGGGTTTTTCTTGTCACTACCTTCATTGATATTGATATTCTAGCCCAATTAAAATGCTTCAGGGTCCCAGTTGGGGGCATGGCCATGGGAGACCAAGGACCCCCTGTGTTGGGGTTGGCACAGCTCTGAAAACACCGAATGACAGTGTTGAATAAAGGAGAAAATAAACAAGGCCTCTGTTGCCTAAATACGTGTGCAATTAGCAGTACTGATGAGGACAGAACTGCTATGAAGCTCAGCTGCTCTGGCTCCTGGAATTCTTTTCAAAATGAATGGCTTTCAAAATTAGAATGTTTGCTGAGGGTGACAGGAGCTCTGACAGAGGGTGATGGGTACAATAAGCCTTTGCAGTTGGGGGAAAGTCCTTGTCAGCAGTTAAATAGGCCTAGCGTGCTTGGTACTCAGGATGTGTAATTTGGGTCAACCAGTGGCTTCAAAAGTAAGAGGAGTGAAGTGACCTTTTTACATCATAGCCCTTCACTAATGTCTGACTTCTTGACTTCGTGTGACCTGCGTTATGACAGAGAATAGGACACGTATTGCTATCTAAACTTTGAGCAGGGCACATTACATGTATGACTCATAAACCTCACAACTGCCCTCTGAGATAAATATTATTATTAATTGGATTTACCTATGGCACAACCAAGGGGAGCAGAGATTAAATGAACTTGCCCAAGTCTAGGACGGGAACTGAGGAGAGACAGCTCTAGAAACCTTATACTTGATTACAGGACTATATTACTTTATACTTCTTTGGGTGTATATGGTGGTGGTGGTGGGTGGAAAGGGATTATTTTTCATGTTTTCTTAGGATAATAGGGATGAGTTAAATCTTTTTTGAATCCTTAATGTATGGCAGGTGCTAGAGTGATACAAAAATAATAAAGTTTTCTCATATTCAAGGAATTTAAAATGATTTAAGGAGAGAAGGCATACATTTGAAAAGCAAATACATAGTTCAAAGGTAAAACCAAATGAATGAATGTTTTTTTCTTTTTAGTCTATGTACTAGTCCTTGTATTAAGTAAGTGTTATGGGAATTCGGAGAAGAGATAGATTTCTTCCATCAAAGATCATCTTTTTAGAGGATCTTGTCACAGACGGGGTTTTAAAGAGCAGGGCACGGAGTGTGGTCAGACAAAGAAGTCTACTCTGCATAGGGAGAGCACAAGGTTCAAGCGGTTAGACCTGGGAAAGATTCAGAATAGATGGTTAGTTGTCCAGTTATCGGTTTATCTTTTCTGAAAAAGTGAAACCTGAGGAAGGGTGGTTCCAGGTGACAGACTATGAACCTTGACGTTTAAATATCGGAAACCTGAAAATCTAGATGACACAAGACTTTATTTTTTATCTTTCTTAATAACAGTTTCTGCGTGTTAATTGTGTCCCAGGCAGAGGCCTGTTGGAAGTCTATTTGTCAAACTGGATGAATAGGAAAGATGGGGGAGACAACGCCAGGGCAGGCTCATGGGGCTCCAGTGAACAGGGGTGAAGAAGAGGAGGGCAGGATGGGTTAGCTCTGACAGGAGGAGGAGGGGAGTCTGAAGTGCCCAAACAGCTCAGGCCTCTTCTCCGTGGCCAAGAACTTGCACGGTTAGAAAGTCATAGCCTCTCTTCCCTCCATCTTCTGCAGAATAAGTTAATTTTCAGTCATTGAAAATTATTACCAATACAGAGACCCAACTACTAGGGTCATTATTTTTAAAGACAAAAATATTCAATATCCAAAACCATGTCTGACGTTTCCTGGCATATGTATTCATCCATTCAAGCAATATTTAAGCTTCTGCATGGCGCCAGGCTCTCTGCTAGGCACCAAGGAGTGACAGCAGTGAACAAAGCACAGGCCACAACTTCGAGGGGCTTGCTAGTTATGGAAGGAGACAAACAAACAAGTGATTTTAAATTGGTTTGATGAGTCTTATATTTAGTAACATGATCATCTATTCCCACTTGCTTGAGATGGTCCCAATTTGGATGGTAAATGATGTTACCCACCCAACTATAGGAAACAGTATCAGTACATAAAGTATTATGTAGGCAGAGTGTCTAATACAGTATTTGGAATGGAGTCATAGATGGCTTGATGAAAAAGAAAAGTGTCTTAGCTGATTCCTACAAGCTGAATTGGGTGAGGGATTGCAGGGAAGGAAGCAGGCATGGGGAGGTAAAAGGGTGGACATTGTGGGCAGTGTTTGCAAATTGAACAGGTGAGTGAACCAGCAAAGCACGGTAAAAGGGAAAACTCACAGAATATTTCAATTCCTAATGCTGCATCTGTAACCATTTGAAGACTATGTATAACAGTTACTCCTGGTCTTGGTGGGGAAACGTTACAAAAAATAAATTTTAAAATAAGGAAACTGAGCCAGATGTTACATATGGTGGCTTACGGCTTTAATATTAATTACACCGTGTCCGGCCCCTTCCCAAACAACCTGTGAGAGTAGGAACAGTCCTGGTTTTTAAAGCCCACCTGATTGGCCCCTTTCTTTTTACTTAGCCATATAATCATTTTTCAGTTAATCATTTTCAATTTATTTTATTTCTCCAACTTTATTGAAAGCTTCTTGACAGCAGAGACCACATCATGCTTTTGTATCTACCATTGTGTTCATAGGACTCGTGGAGATCGGGAGGTTGGTGCAGGGTGGGCAGAGGGATCCTTTTCTTCTTTTTTTCATCTTACTCCTATCACCAAACACAGTTTTTAATCAGCTTTCCGAGGCATTTTAGTTCTCTGGCTGTACATTTTTCTGTTAACGGTTAGTTTGAGCTAATTTCTGATGCATGTCTCACTTTCTTTTCATTTAGGACCTTCCGAGTTATTGGATATGGCAGACAGTGAAACGTGAGTAGTGCCCTTCTTTACATCATTTAGATTATTTTTTTCAGACCATAGCTAGGACAAGCAGGTGGTCTATAGGGACTATTGTAGGTGATTTCAGCTTCTTGATTGAAGGCTACTTTCAACTATGTTTGTAAGTAGGTAGGGCTAATCTTATCAATCAAGAATCACACAAGGCAAATCATCTTCTAGATCTTCCCACAAGGACGGAGCTTCTGCACTGTGCACTTTGCACTGCTGGGAAGTCTCAATAAATCCATTGACCTTTTTACGTATCCATTACATTTATTCTTTCTCAGCTGGGTTGTGTGGGGAAAAATAAATGAAGCCCTGCTGCCTTCAGGCGCCCTTTGCAGGTAATGACACTGCTCTGTAGTCTAGAATGGGGCGAATCACGGGCCCCCCTGGAGAACCAGGGCACAGTGACTGGTCATTTTCTGTGCTCTGTGGTTCAGGTGAGGAGCACAGGTTGAGAAAGTCATTAGCTCTGGGAAGGTGCCTAAATCCTAAAGGGATAATTTTTATTTACAACCTTCTTAGTCCTGTGGCAGCAAAGTAGCTACCACTTTCCAAATGAGAACAGAGAGAGGCCGACTCCTAGCCCTGAATGCTTCATGGGAACCACTAGAGAACCTCAGAGAGGTTTGGAAGATGATGGGGTGGAGAGGAATGAGGGGGTGAGTAGCTAAGTGGGTCAGAGCAGGAGGAGGAAGGAAGAGTGGAAGACGAGTGGGGACCAGGCTCGGAGGAATCCTCCCACCTGTACTCTGCAGGGCAGGTCCACAACCAGTCTTCCCAGTTGGCAAGCCTGAAAGGGCTGCCCTCACGCAGGTGCCTTCTCAAGAGCTGCAATTGATTTTTCATGAAACGCTTTGGCCTTGAGCAGCTTGGGGGCTCACAATGGGAGTATCTCCCTCCCCATACTGCCTGTGAGAGGTGGGGAAGTGGCCCTTTCCCTTAGCCTCTTCCCACACTGAGCAGCTGGCCTCAGGCCTGCTGCCCACTGGGGCGAGCCTTGGAGCTCCCACTCTCCCAGAGTCCGGCTGTGCCTCTCAGATACCCCACCCGCTGCCCCTCCTCCTGCCTGCCATTCAGCAGGACCCAGCGTGGGTGTTAGCCTGGTTCTCTGAAGTTGAGTTCCCAGGGAATATTCCTCTGATGGCCAAGCAGTGTCTCCCAAGCTCCAGGGGATATGTCTGAGGGGCCACGCTGTTCCCGGCCTACTTCACCTGGCGCCCTTCACACTCTGCCCAAACAGAAGCCCCAGAACATTGCGTATTGTGTTCAGACACAGTCACACCATCACTCCACTCCACGGTGTCACTGAATCAAATATTAGTAAGTAGTTAAAAAAAAAAGGACTCCTAAGTTCACTAAGCCTTGCGAACCAACATTGTTAGAAAAGAGCTTGGAGTCCGATAGTACAGTGTAAGAATATCTGAGGATATTCAGGAAGTTTAGCTGCCCCTTTGCTCACCCCTCACCCCCGAATGTACCCTGCAGCCGAGTCTCAGCAGCCTGTGGAGAAGGAAGCTCAGGAGCTCCCAGTATCAGCAGTTAGGCGGGTCTGTCTCCTTACTACCCTCCTGCTGCTTCCAGCCCCTTGACGGGTGTTTTCCCATTTCATCCTGATTTAGGGGGGAGACCGCACTGCACAAGGCCGCCTGCCAGCGGAACCGGGCTGTGTGCCAACTGCTGGTGGATGCGGGAGCATCTCTGAGAAAGACGGACTCCAAGGTAACTGGCCGCGTGAGTGCAAGCATCCTTCCAGGGGCGAGATCGCGGGTGCTGCAGCCTTGGTCTGTGCCTATGGCACAGGCACCCATTCTGCGCTTATGGAAGTGCCTGGGGCTTTGGAAAAAGGAGGGAAAAATAGAGTGCTTCATTTAGAGAAACTGCAGTTTAAATGTATACACACAAAGGGCTGGTGCGTGCTTGCCTAGGGGGCTTCAAGAACCTCTGAACACTCTGGCCCTGGGACTCTGGGCTATTCTACTGAACACTAGCAGTCAGGGGAGCTGAGGGGTCAGGACCACTTTCAAAGGCCTTGGCCTGACTGCTGGGAGGCCCTTTGGGATTTCTCCTTTAAAATCTACGATTTATGTCACCCCATATATGAGTTCAAAGTGATTACCTACTGGCTCCCAGGATGGTGAGCCCTGGCGTGGAGATGGTTATAATCTCAATGTAGTTCTTTTTTAAAATTTTTTTTAATATTTCTTACCATTTGTTTTCTTCTATTATTCCCTAAAAGTTAACCTCAGAAATGAGATAGAATGGGAATTATAGTCATTGATGGGTGCAGGAATCAAAACCAAAAGAAAGTTAAATATGGCCTTGGACCAGTAGGTGAGTCCAAATCCAAATTCTCTTTAGCTCTCCAGTCCAGTGTTGCCTGTCGGTGACTCCACTGTTCTCATTGGTGAAAGAATACCCCACTGCCTTGTGGGATGACACGTGACCGCAGCAGGAAAGTCAGTTTTCACACGGGGCTTGAATAATCTGCCATGTTGCCGCACAGTAATACCTGCAGCTTTGCGGATTGAAATGTGGCTGGTATCCTTGTAGCAAGAGTTACTCACAGGTGGATTCCAAGTGTGTGGCTATCTTAGTAAGAGGGCTGTGAGGTCAGAAACTGATAGTGCGGCATGTATGCAGACCTTGACCAGAACATGCCAACAGGCAGAGGGGAGGCCACAGTCGGAAGGCTGGGATGGGGCTGTACCTGGAGTTGTTTCAGTTTATAGACAGCACCAAGAGAAAGGGTTGAAAAGTGGACAAAGCAATTGTAGCTTGGTGGAGTTGACCTGCAGTTAGAGGGAGACAAGGAGGAAAAGAGGAGGGAAAGAAAAGAGTTGATGTGGAAGGTCAGCCCCCACAGGATCCTGATAAGCTCTGAGAGTTTTAAGCACCCAGGGTAGATACCAAGAAAGGGCCAACAGCTTAACCACGGAGCGTTGCAGAGGAGAATGTTAATATATCGGTGAGGCCTTCATTAAGCAAGTACTGAGTAAACTGGGTTTGGGCTAATGAATATAGGCACGAAACACAGGTAAATAAGGCAGATGCCTGATTGAGGCTTAAGCTCCATTAGACCTGCTTCAGAGATGAGATAGGCCCGTGTGCAGGGCAGTTTGCCCTGGGGCTTTCTCTGACTTCCAGGCCACTGGCCAGCACCCTTGCTCTCTGACAGGTGACTGTCCTTGGCTGACTCAGGTCCTGCCCAGGCATGTCCTAGTTTCTAGTGTGTCTGTTACTTGCTGGCTAACTCACTGGGTAACACAGCACTTCAGCTGTGACATTCTTCCCAGATGATATTGGTGCTAAGATGTTTTGCTGTTTAACCTGACCGAGAAACATATACTTCCTAAGCAGGATTGGTGGGGCCAGCCTGTGAGATAAGGTTTGCTTTGTGGGAGCCCCTCACACCGTATCAGGACATCTGCCTGTTTGCCACACAAAAGCCAGGATTTTCTTTGAGGTTTCTTCTTGTTTGGGGTTGCCTATATGTGTGCTTGTGTCAAAATGAGAATAACTTCATGATTTTTATGATTATAAATATAGTCCGTCCTCACGTAGAAAACTAGCAATGGAGAAAATCATATACCAAAAAAAGCAAAACCAAAAATCGCTGGAGCTAAATACCATAAAACATTTCATGATCTGTCTTCTGATGTTTCTCTCTCTGTCTCTCTTTCAACTAGGCAAAGTCGTGCCATATATTCTACTGTATAACTGAAGTTTTCACTCAACTTTATGTTCTAGAAATCAGACCATATGAAGTAATATAGCTGAGCTTCATTCTTTTTTTAAGGACCCTTTCAATTTACCATTCAGTGACTTGATGCTAGGTTAAAGTTTGATATGATACTTATGAAAAAAATGAATTTTCTCCTGAAAATTTTTGGAAAGAAGCAGTATCCTGAGTCCTGAGAATTTCTCTTATTAGAGATCAATTTCTTAGAAGCCAACTCAAAGGCCCATCTCGGCCACCTCTCTGAATATTTGGAAGTTGAGATTTCCAACCTTATTAGTAATGAAAGTGAAATAGTCTGCTAAGGCTATATACAAGTTGAATAAAAAATGGTTATAGGAGCTTTAAGCTAGTGTTGAAATCTTAAAACCAAACTAAAAAAAGTAAAATTTTAGAAAATGTCCAGAGCCCTTATTAGTTCCCTTTTATCCACTACCCCAGATACCCTGGGAGGCTACTGAGAGCAGGTGAAATTGAGGTCACTTGGATCTGCTGGGGTACCTGAGATGCAGGCTGAGAAGTGTTTGATGGTTTTTGTAAAACTTGTGTGCGTTTGCACATGGAGCTATTTCCTTGGTACAAAGATCACACCTCCACCCTTTCCTTGGAACTTAATATAACTTTTTAAATAGATAAAGCTGTATCACTGAACAAAAATGAGAAATTTTAACACCTACAAGCATTCAGAAGAATGGATGCTCCCCTCCCTTTACTGCTGACTTCTGTTCATTATTTCAAATGTATGTACAAGTGTGTGTATACACAAATGTACAAAAAGCATTAGAGTAGGCTGTAATACATTACGTGATCATTTAAAATGGTGGTGTAGAAGAATTAATGACATACAAATTTTATTTGTTAATTTTAAGCAAAATGTATAGTTTTTTTTCATGATAAAGACTGCTTTACTGGTGGCAATTAGTACAAGTCAATAAATATTGATTCCCCAAAGAAAAGCTCAGTCTATTTACTAGATTACTAGTCCAGAGAGAGCTGAATGGAAGTGAACCAAGTGATGGCTGGGTTGACTGAAGTCAGTGCTTCTTCTTGGAGAGTGAAGCCACAGTCTGCTGACATATGGCACCTGCTGCTTTGCCCCCTGTGAGAGTCCTAGTGGCTCTAGACAGGAGGAAATCAGCTACCCACCCTTTACATGCACTGAAATTCCATTATCCTCTGGAAACAACCTTTGTTTCTCTGGAACTTCATTTTCAAAATGTCTGTGTGAAGCGATGCTTGGTCCTCTGTGCAATCTGATGAAGAGTCAACAGTCTCCAAAGCCTTGTGGCTCAGTTACTGGTTACTAACCGAATGCCGGAACAAAGATCCAAAATGTGGTTTTATTTTTGTGAAAATAATAACATGAAGGCAATAATGGTTATTGAGTGGAAGATGAACAGTGGTTATCTTCATTCAGTGGATCAATTGGTCATGTTTATTTTCTTCATTGTGTTTTTTAACTCTCCCAAGATTTTTTTTTTTCAGATTAATATGAGCGTGCAAATGGTTAGGATGCATCCCATCACTTTTGTATTCAGACATTAACTCACTTATTTGGAGAGATGAAGAATGAAGACTTTGAAAGCAGCAAGGAAAACCTTTCAGATTGTTTCTGATTTTCTGTTCCTTTCAGTTTCTGCTTGTGGATTCCCAGACTTTAGTACGACGGGGAAGTCCTAGACTAGAGACCCAAACTTCGGCTGCTCTATTTTTTCATTTAGTGATTTCTGTTTCCCCTTCCTCCAGAAAAGGTCTGTTTGCTCAACTCAGTAAGCCACTCTCAGACTCTGTAAACTTGTGTTTCCCCTTAGATGTAAACCCTGCCTGCCAAAAGTGATAAACTGTTTGTCTTTACTTTACCAATCTCATGTGTCTGATATAATGGATACATAAGATAATTTCAAAGCGTCCTGTGAATTCTAAAGCACCAGTGGAAGGATTCTTATTTTAGCAGGTAACCTTGGGGAGTTCTGTCGCTGTGATTTTATTTTATCTTTTTAATCTCTCACCAGGCCTTTGTATCTCTTTCCTTTTCACTATTCACCTACAGGGTAAGACACCTCAAGACAGAGCACAGCAAGCTGGGGACCCAGAATTGGCTGCTTACCTAGAAAGCCGGCAGAACTATAAGATCATTGGCCATGAGGACCTGGAAACTGCTGTTTGACCCTGCTAGACAGACAGAGAGAATGTGAGCAAGCGTATCACCTAAGCCCTCCCGGCGATCGGGCAGTTCCCCTGGAAGAGGCTGATGGAATCCATATACCTGTCTCTCTCCTGCAAGAATCTATCTGAGACCGTGCCACCAGTTTTTAAGGGCTACCATGATGTTCACCAGAACATGATAGCCCATTGAGAAAGAGGCAGGATACCTGGAGATTTGTGGAATACCGTAGGAGTTCCACAAAGTTCGATCCTTATTGCTTCCAGCAAGTAGCATGAACTTCTGTGTTCACCTGTATAATTTATTTTAAAGATTTAAAGGATGTTCGTATTAATGGCACTGCTCCCTCCTCCCCCATGCATTCATTTTTCTCTTGTACCACACAATTCTACTGTAACCCATCAACTTAAACAAATATATTATTTCTTCTCTTTATATTCAGTCTCTGGAGACCAGAAGATTATCTGAAGGTCTTCTACATCCCCCCCTGGAGGTCCTGCAGAAATCTAACTGTAAAACCACTTCCATTTCTAAGACGAAATATACCAAGACCATGTAGTGACTCTTTGCATGTCTCCACCCCCACCTTCCATTTCATTATACAGGAGCTGGGAAGTGCCACACGGATAACGTCAACTTGTGTGTTGTATCTCTGAGGTGTGGTGAGGTGGCAGGGGAGTCGTCTGTGCGTGGAGGTACCTCAGAGAGGTCACCCAGGGGTCGGCCCGGGCTGCGGGGCTGTGGTCCACAGCCTGCAGGACTGGTTCAGCTTGGGCTGTCTGGACAGCTCCGTACTGCCTACGTGTGGCCATCTTTGCCTTTTACTGCAAAAGAGATGAGCACAGAGGCCCGCGGCTAGTTCGCAGAACCACTCCATTTGAAGTGCTGTTTAAATGGAAGAGCAGAAAAGCTTAGGTGGGAGTTGTGGTTACAGGAAACGGAGCACTCTCATGTTTACTTTTAAACTTCTTTGAGTGATAACAGAAAGCAGCCTAATTGAGGTGAAAAAAAATAGCAAGAGCAAAAGTAGCAACATACGTCAACATGTCACTTAAGCAAGAAGACAGTGGCTGGGATGTTGCACAGAGGTTATTAACTTTAGACTCTTGGACACAGTAGTGGGAGGGGTCGGATTTTAAGTTTTTCTTCTCGAGGTTTGGTTTTCATTACTCCGAGTGAGCTTTGACCCAAGGTCAGAGCCTTGTTGAATAAGTTTGACTGCCAGAATTCTGGGTTGTTTGGCTCTTTCTGATGGAGGCTTCACCCATTGCTTGTCAGGTCCCAAGGTCTTACTTGATAATCTTATTTTACATGTGTGCAGTAGTCTAATATATTATTTGCCCTACTTTATTTTCCCCTATCAAAAGTTCTTAGGGCAAACCACTGTGGGAATCTAGCCAGAAATGTCTGTCTACTCATGGAATTGCTACATTTATCTCTGCCCCAGACTAGATGGTACTTACTGGTAACTACCTTAGGGACTCTGTGATAACCAAACTATCAGAAGAAAAAAGTTTTCTAATTTTTTGTTCAAATATCTGTTTGACTTGAGTATAAGCAAAAAATAAAAGTGGGTGTCCAAGGGTTTTGATTTTGGCTGAATCTGATGTCTCCCGAGCTTATTTCCATTTCCCTCTTGGACATAGCAAAGTCACTTTCAACTGTTTCTGCATGTGACCACAAATGACTGTCTCTCCACACTTAATTTGAAGGTTTAGTGGTGACATTTTGCTTGTCTGAATCGCATTTTGGCCACATATCACCGTTTTGAAAGTACAGCTATGGTATACTTTGTTACACGGGAACCGTCTTTCAGTGGACAGGGGTTTTATTTCCAAAGTCTCTCCACAGTTATTTCAAATAAAATTGCTGGCATTATTTTTCAGCTGTGGGAGAAGGGCTTTGTTGTGGGCAATCTATTTCCATGTATCAGCCTCAGAAATGGAACCAGCTTTTGGATTTTACAGTGGGGCAAGTAGGGGCTACAGTAGATTGTTTCCAGAAACTGGAAAAATGATGTTCCAGGAGAATTGAATTGCTGGGCTTCTGCTGGGAGGGTTTTTTTTTTTCCTTTCAGTTGATGGGACTGTCGAGGCAATGTCATGATGATAGAAATATAATTCTTAAAACAGACTGGATTCTGGCTTCAAATCATACCTTCCATTCCCTCAATTGAGCCAAACAATTAGCCAAGCAGCCAGTTACCCAGCTGCTACTGCTGGGGTGAAGGACTCTGTTTCCATCAACCACCATCTCACATCTCTCTGTGAACACTTCCAAGCAGCCCAGAGAAAATGTAGGGTATAGGTGGCTATGAGCCAATTCAAATACTCCAGTGGGAGACACGGATAAATCCCTGCTATGAAAAATGATGAGGTACTGACTACTACAGGGGTCCTGGTGCATTTGGAAGTTATGCCAAAATTTTTAAAAGTCATTAGAGTCCTACTTTATTGATGAGGAGCCATATGTAATATATCTTGGAAAAACCAAAGACCTCTAGAACTTTTATGCTTTCAAAAAAAAAGAGCAGAACAATCACATATTTAATGGTTTCAATATTAAATCACCTACTGTAGCATTTTTTTTTTTTAACAGAATACAGTATGTGACAGTCCCTGGCTTTAGAAAGAACTAAGGTCATATGCTTCTCAGTTTAAGTATTTTTTATCCTTTTTAAGAGGCAAATATAGAAGTCAGAAGCAAATGGTCTGGTCCTGGTCTGAAAACCCATGTAACTTCAATAGACATAAACATGTGTACCTATAGAAATGTCATTTCTACAGAGCCTCCTGGGGCAGTGTCCAAGGGACAGCTGGTTTAGCTGGCTCCACAGGGTTCTCAGCCCCCCATGTTGCCAGCGTTCTCCTCTGGGGTCCCCTTTATAGATTAGGCTGATAGATAAAGAATGAGGAGTTCTTAAAAGATAGCATTCTATAACTTTAAAGGTAGTCATTTTTGCAACCTTCTATTCCAGTGTTGCACAGTGAATGAAATAGGACAGTTCATCTCTGCTTTAGCACATGAGGACTTGATAAAGAAGAGGAGTGAGAATCAGTAAACGCATGCGGAAATAAACACCACCAGAAATCTCGCTTTGAGAGTTCATGTTTCCTCTATAGAGGTGTGATATCCCCAAACCAGCACAAGTTGTGAAACAGAATTGCCTGCAGATGCCCAGCCATGCCATCAGTGAGGACACACACACACCCTGTGCTCCCTATCCGCTTGGGCAGCTCAGTCTGCGCTAGGAGATAATCATAGCTCATCCTCTTTGGACCTAGCGACAGTCCCTTTGCCTAAAGGATTTTGGAAATGTATTTACTAGAATTCGCATAATATTCACGTCTTGGAAAACGTAATACAGCAGTTTCATTTTATTACATGCCAATTTTATTAACATCTAGATTTTGTTTATAAAAGTGGTGCGTACATGATGTCAACTGTTTTGATACTACAGATAAGTATCACATCAGAGTCCAGGCATTCTGTGCTGCTGTCTGTGCTGATAAGCCCTTTGATGCCGGTCAACACTGTTGCTTGTCTGTTATGTCAGAAATGCTACTTCACACGCAGGCCCATGTGCATGTGTGTACACACATTCACACACGTCTGGAGAACTTGATTTGTATACAGGATGTGTGTATCCACTGTACAGACACATATTGCATAGGTTTAGAAAAGAGAAAACATTTTAAAAGAGTGCTGATCAACAGGGAAAGATAGAAAGGTGGCAGAGAATTTTCACTCACTTTTCCTTCCATTATTGCTAAGCTTATTTCACTGCATCATTGCAATAGCTCATACGGCCTTGGCTGTGGGCTGTGTCATAAACCCCAGGTCCTCTCGTTCTTGTGCTTATCTTTGATGCCTTCCATGAAGCAGGAACCTATCTTGGCCCCCACGCTGTGCTCTTTCTAGATTTCAAGTAAAGGAAGGTTCTTCCTTCTTTGATGCTCACACCACATTTCAAGGCTGAGTTTACAAAACTAACACTCAGTAGGTTGTTTAATGGACCTAATCAGGGAAAGCAAGTGCAGGGGTGTGGAGGAACCTGGACGCCGGGGCGCACAGGCTGAAGCCGCTGCCTTCCGGTCGGAGCAGCTAATGGGATCACTGAGAACAGCGTGCGATCTTGTTCAATTATTCCATTTAAAAATAAAAATAGGATTTTGTTAAAATGGCTCCTCTTAACCACCAAATAAAACTACTAATTGCTGTCCTTAAATGGATTCTGTTAATTTTAGGGAAAACAGTAGAACAACATTTATTAAATTCGCTTTCTCTTACATTTATTTAGCATAAAATTGCTTCTGCCCACATTGTAATAGAATTTCTCAGTTCTTCTCCCCCTGAGTTCCATACTTAGCTGATTACAAGTCCCGCAGTCCTTTCTTGGTCAAGCTGCTCAGGCTGACTTGCACCCCCCTCCACTCATATTCCTCATCTCTTGTCCTCTAATTTTCTGGCCGCAGCCACAGTTCTGCACTCAGGTTTTCTGTCACTAGTGTCTCTAATTTTGTCATACTGTTAACAAATTCTGTCCCAGATATTGTGCCTGAAATGGATCAAAATGAAATTACCTTTTGGGGCAAATACCCATTTTGCCCATAGGACAAAGAAATGTCCTCTGATCTCAATCATCTTATGGGATTATGACAAACATAATTCTGAAAGATAGTCTATCAGGTTTAGCAAATGTCTGTCTTTGTCACATCAGAGTACACGATCACCGCGGCTGCCTCTGCATCTGTGTAGGGAACATGCCCCTTAACATGCCCTGGAGGACTGATTGTATATGTTTCCTACTCAGGAGGGTCGTCTGTGGATTTCAGGCTGTCTCCCCAGACTCTATGAGAACTCCAAACCTAAGTAAGATGCAGGACCCATGGACCTGTCCTCCCGGGACACTGAGATTCACTGAACTGGTGCGAAAAGGAAGGCAGAAAAAATAACTTTTAGACCTTTGAAACATTTGAATATTGGATAGTGTCGGCATGATGGACAGGTTCCAAAGTTGATTTATATGTTCAGTCATTATGTGTACAGTCATACGTTCAGGAGTTGATCATACATGCATCTATTTAATCATGTATTTGAAAAATCCCTTTATTTGAAAAATACTGATCACTTTGCTGCAGGCACCATGCTAAGGACGTGATAATGAATGCGAGAGATGGAACTCTTAACTACATGGAACTGGCATCTGGGAGAAAAGATTAATTCCATGATAAGTTCTGTGCAGGAGAATCCAGGGTACCCAGCATGTGTCGTACCAGCCTCTCTTTAGCCAGGATTTTAGTCCTATGAAAACAGATGTTAACTAAGGAAAAACAATGATAGTTTGAATTTCCACATCCTTAAAGTCTTCATGGCATTCTTTAAAAATGTATTTAAAGAGAAGACTTAGAAATGCTACTAAGTGAGGGTTAGGCCTTATTTATTACAGCTCAGAAAAGGAGGACAGAACTAGGAATAATAAACATGATTTGCAATGGGCTTTGACCAAATATAAAGAAAATGAGGTGTAAATATTGCCCAGCAGTGGAGTGAGTATCCTTATGGAGTTATATATTTTCAGCCCCTGGGAGCATTTAAACAGAAGGTACCTGGCAGACACCCTGTGAGGGGTGTTGTAATTAGAGCTGTGTGATTGGAGAAGGCTGGAATTCTACGATTTTTCAAAATTTTCTTTTAAAGCAGCGTTTTTGAACGGCAGCATTTTATTTTCAAAAACTCATTACAATCTTGACTTTTAACCTTCAAAACTTCACTTTGTAAGTGAGAAGCTTTAAAATCTTGATGAGAAATGGCCTTCGCTTATCACTTAAAATTTTTTTTAAAGCAATTAAGCATAAAATTAAGAGTTAGTAAAAAGAAATACTAAGAAATATAACTTAATTCAAAATACTTTTGGAAGCATTATGGGGTTTGATGAATATTCTTAGGGCTTGATAAGTACAGTCCTATTAGAAATCTGTCTTACTGTCCATCCAATATAAAAAAAAAGGACTTTGAATTGATGTACTTAAAGTTAAGCGTAATCTAAAATAACCACTGAAGAAAACTCTGCTAAAAAGACATTTTTGGAGCCAAGTAAATGTACATGAAAGGCAATCACGGAAAATTCCTTGGCTTCTGCTACCAGCACAGTAATTACGAGAGAGGATTTACCCATGGAAATTTAAAAAAAAAAGGCAAATCGTGATCCAGGTTTTCCCCCAGCTTTCAAAGATTCGATATTTTGAGCCAAATAGCACTCCGAAATGGGAGCCTTTGGTGGTTGGAAAAACTGAAACCATCTAGTTTCTCTACCATTTAGCATAATACACATAAAGCTTTCACTATATAATAGCTTAAACATACACCATTTAATAAAAACAATTTTAGTAATTTTAAAAATATTAGTGCTTAAACATTCAGATGCATTTTCTGACACTTTTGAACTTTGGCACAACCCCAGGAGGTAAATAATCCAGGTAATGTATTTTAGATGAATAAACTGAATCTCAGACCAGTGAACTAAGCTTGCAAAGATTCACACAGTAAGTGCTGGAAGTGCAGCCAGAACCGGGGTCTGCAGAAATTCAAAATCGACAAGTTTTCTAAGTAAATAATTTTCCACTGTTACCTTCAAGGACATTTACATCAATTGTTCAGATTTCCATAACATAGAAGGTTGGCACTATGAAAAAAAATATTTGCCTAAGTTCCCACAGCAAGAGTTCGTTAGAACTGAGTGAGGGGATATGAAATTAAAACTCTTTGCCATCAGTGAGAGGTTTATCTGTTTGGACATATTTCAAGGAAGAAATGTCAAGTGTTTAGATACCAGGTTGAATTTCATGAGAAGAAATTAACAGCAAGAGTTAATGCCTTTTCTATCTCATTTATGAATCTCAACATTTAAAAACTGTTAGTACTATTTGGCCTTCTTGGAAGAGACTCTTAGAATAAAATTCTTTCCAAATGCTGCACCTAGAAGTGTTGAAAATGGACCAGACTTTCAAGACTCTGTTGCTTCAGAGTTTGTGGTGGGTGTGCAAGCTAAGGGGATCGTACAGAGTCATACAGAGAGAGTCTCAGAGACCTATGGGCAATTAGGTTACTTGAAGTGGAAAGAATAAAGAGGCTTGAAATATCCTTCAGTTGTGAATCTCATATTTTACAAGGGACGTCTATGGGTAGATTGGTGACTATGTCAAAGAGGGATGTTTGATCTGGACAGAAGAAAAAATTGAATCAGGAATGAGAACGGTTGGGAGGATGTATGTTGAGGAGGACCGTAGCCTCACGTTCCCTACTGCAAATGCTTTGTAGAATAAAACAAGTGCAGAAGAGAACAGGAACAGACAGGAAACAAGGTAGCTTCACTCCTATCATAAGGGTTTATTTTTTTCCTGAATGTTGCATCCAGAAAAATCGATTAGCCTTTCCTACTGCCACGAGTGGCTCTTCTCCTATTTAAGTGAAGATTGAACAACCAGCTCAGAGGTCATAACAAAGCAAATCCTTAATTCTCCTTAATTGTGAAGAATCTTGGACTAACAAAACAAAATAAAGCAAGCAAACAAACAAAAGCTATGGTAAGTTCCGGGCTTAGATTTCTATGATTTTAGAGTGGAGCAGAACCCAGCATCCATTTTTTCCCAGGTTCTTGCCAAATAGATGACAATGGGACATTTTTGTAAAAACGATGGTCATTACAAATCTCTCTCAAACCCCTTACATCAGGGTTTTTATGGCCCTAAAAATTTGATTTGCTTATGTAGATACAACTCACGTGTGTACATGTACACACACTCACACACCACACACACACACTTGGCCAATTACTGACCATTCTTCAAATTTCCTGAAAAAGATATTTTTCTACTAAGGAAATAAGGTTAAGACATCAGAAACTAAAGTGAAAACAAAGGATCCAGTGTTCCTTTCCCCACTTACTACCCATTTGTTGTTTGAAGTATACAGTCAGGAATGGAAGTTGAAGAAGAGATTGACAATTTTTGTCTTTTCTGATAATAAACAGGCATGAGGGCACTTTCTGTAACTTTTTGTTATTACACATGACATAACCTCATATCATTAGGCTAATGTTCTTATAAAATTTCTATTTAAGAGGATTGCAGCTTTAATTGCCCATCTTCCCTTCTGCAATGATAAGGCCTGAGCACTTGCATTTTAATTTTGCTGGATGGGGAAAGAGTCACTTAAGGTGAATTTAGGAAATGAGCCCACATTCAGAGCCTTCACTCCACCTTCTCCCAGCCCCACTCCTCAATTCTGGCTTGGGAAGGAAAAAGAAAAGCAGAGATAAAAGGAAGGGAAAAAAGATTCTAAAGTGGTAAAATAATAAACTCCGGTCTCAAAGATTTTCATGGCAACTCACAAATACATGGTAAATATGATCAGCAAATATTGATCTCCTTGAAAATCAAGCTCAGAAAATATAGAAAAAGATTAAATTTATTCAGGTAGCTTCAAAGAACATTAGTTGTAAAATTTTCAATTTATGCATTGTAGAAGAATTAGATTATGTGTGGAACTTAAGGGAAGCAAGTTTAGCTAATAGAACTTTCTAGAACTCTCTAGAGAGTTCTAATAGAGCTCTCCAAAGGAATGGGCTGGTTTCTGTTTCTTTCTTTCTTTTTTTTTCTTTTAAGGAGTTTCCTCAGTGAGCTATAGGAGGTTATACCTGTTCACACCTTGTACTGGTCTATGACAAAATTTGAGAAAAATAAGGAATATTGAGAGAGGGTTTTTTTTTTCCCCACAAATCCAAATACTTTCACTTCTTAAAGATGTACAGAGTATGACTTTGTTATTTTGGAGTTCAAATATAACCTTTCTTCTTAAAAATGGCAGATATAAGAGATGTTTACAGATTGCCTTTATTTGTTTTAAAAAATGAAGAAAAAATACAGACAATAGCCAGTTTACCCTAGTTTTGTGCAAATTTATGGGTAATTTTTACAAATGTATTGGTGGGGTTTATCACTTCTAAGATACTTTTTAGCCTTGATATTTTCTGTGTCTTGTATAATGAATCCAAATGGATAATAAACTTTTTGGGTTTATTAACAATGAAACCTTTCCTTTGCCACTCCTCCCACCCTTCCACAGGTTGGGTTGAAGCTCTAGCCACATGTGTACAAAATTTCCCGTACAACTAGAACCTTGCTGCTCACTAACATCCTGGGTGTAGGCTGGGAAATGATTAGGGTTTTACTATCCTGGAACAGGAGATTTAGGATTCTTATAGACAAAAATATTCTAATGCAATAGAATATTTTGCAAAACACAACTTTGAAAAGTTAGGGTCCAAATTAGTTCCAAGTAAAGGTTAGCCTGACTGTTTTTAAAAATTACCAGTGGCTAAGGAGGCAACCATGATTCTGAATATTATACAGACCACAGGTCATTGAAAGTAAGGAAAATCACTCCTGTAAAAAATTACAGAATAGCAGACAATTTCAGCTTCACCAAAATGAGTATATTTGACTTAATTTGATTTCTGGGTGGGAAAAAGTTCCCAGGCATCCAGGGTGCCCTAGGCTGTGTGTGGTCCCCTCACAAAGGCTATGTCTGTATGAAGAGTTGCAGTCACATTATAAAGGGCTCTTTCATGATTTCTGGTTCTGCCCTATCACATCCAAGAGCCATGCTTTTGCAAAGCTGCCAGCTGGCAGGTGGAATCCAAAAAAGGTAGCAGCTGTGGCAGTAGAAAGATGAAGTTTTACTTCCAGGTAAAATGGGATCCAGATAATATGAAGTGGAGGGAGGGTGGGTGGGAAGGGTGGGATGGGAAAGGGAAGAATTAGTTTTTTTGTAACAAAGTCATAAAGTATTTTTCCCTAATTTTCTTGCATTTCCTATTTATATAAAGTATCTTGATCACTGTGTTGCTCTACAGAGATTTTCAATGGAATTAATTTGGGAGACTGACCTAATCTCTGACAAAGAAATTGACTAGTCACAATTACTTTTTGGACACTTTTTCTGTATTGTGAATTGTGTGGAAATGTACAGAATAAAAATGAAGAAATATAATTAATTTCTTTTGTTCTTTCCGGTTGCTATATATAATTGGTGCAAATACTATGCTTAAGTATGATTTAATCAGATTTTCAAAATTAGGAAATGAGCAAAGAGTTGGGTGTTAGGCAAGCAGAAACTAAAAGTGGTGTCTGATAAAGTAGAGGACCAGACCTTTGCTTACATAATGAACTAACAGAGGCCAGATTTACCAGCCACCTCAATTAAAAAAAAATTGTATATAAAATGAATATTGTTAAGACGCTGTATCTCAGGCAAAAAAAAAAAAAAAGACAATGATTCCTGAGAGATGGGAATCAAATGAAATAACCCATATGATTGCCCCCATTTTATAGGCCTCAGAGAGTTTCCAGGCAGCAAGTCAAAGAAGGCTAATCTAGGCAGAACTGGGCAGATTCACCGAGTAGAGTTGAGACAGTGCTGAGTTTGGGAAACTGAGGCAGCTAGACCTTATAAAGTATGAGGGAGGAGCGAACTGATGGAGAAATAACCCACAGATGTGCAAGGACTCCCTCCAGGTAAGCTCAAAGAGAACTACACCAACACACATATTCAACAGTGCTGTCCCACGTACGCGTGTGAGGAAATGTCTCTTTTTTTAAATTAATATTTTGAGAGAATTTATTATATCTATTTATTTTTTATTTCTTTAAATCTTGGTTTATTTTATTTAGTTTTTATTTTAAATTAATATGAGGGTACAAATGTTTAGGTTGCCTTGTTCTCACTTCCATGGTAAAGTTCAAGTTGTAGCTGCACCCTTCATGCAGGGGTCGTGCTGAACACACTCCTACTGTGGTATCAATGATACACAACAAGTTGTAGATATTTAACTTATACAATTTGGTATGTTCTCAACAAGTGGACGTCCATAAAATCATCATTGCAACCAATGCCCTAAACTTATCTATCACCTTCAAAAGTTTGCTCTAACCCTGTTGTGTTTTGTTTTGTTTTGTTCTTTTTTACTTTTGTGCTAAGGAAACTACTTGAGACTGGAGAAGGAAACACTCAAAATGATTAAATAGTGATCAGTGCTCTCACAGGAGAGGGAAGAGTGCCTATTGCTACCAACCACTCTAGGAAACCTCACAATTAATAAAGCAGCAGATGGGATCTTGACTCACTTATGAGGAATATTGATGCCAGACTACAATGTCGCTCTAATCTTGCTTAAGAAGCACCAAACAAGATCAAAAAGAATGAAATTGAACCTCAAGCTGAACAAAGCTGCCCGAAAGAGAAGAGTACAAATTCAACTAGCATGTAATAAAGTAAAATTCATATCTGATATTCAGTGCAAAAGCCTGCAGGAAGGCATGAAAATATAGCATAAGAGGAGAAAAATCAGCCAGCTGAAACTAGCCCAGAACCGACATCGATGTTAGAATTATCAGAAAACGGCATTATATTAAAATAGCTTTTAGAATTATATTCCAGATGTTCAAAGAGTCAAAATGAGATCTAAAAATATTTTTTAAAAACCCACCTCAAGTTTCTAGAGATGACAGTTACAATATTTGAGATTAAAAATGCATTTCTAAATATTAAAAGCAGATAAGATACTACAGGAGAAAAGATTAATAAATTTGAAGAATGGGGATATCTAATGTGAAATATGTAGAAATTAAAATGTTTAAAAAATAAATTGGTAAGATGTAGAAAAACTTCCATAACTTAATTATACATATGATGGGAGTCAGAAAGAAAGGAAAAAGAAGCAGAAAAAATAGTTTGAAAAAATCATTGCTGGAGGTTTTAAAAATTTGATTTAGAAAACCAAAAAAAATACAGATTCAAGAATTCAACAAACTCAAAGCACAAAGGATATGAATTAACAAAGCAGGAAAGAAAACCTGGAGAACAATGGATAAGCAAGTAGGTAATGTCAATGAAGAGAAGGAATTCTAAAAGGAACCACATGGTAACTGGGGAGCAGATATGGACGGTGGCTGACATGAAAATTTCACTAGAGGAGTGTAATGGCAAGTTTGAGCAGATAGAAGAAAAATTAGCAAGCTTGAAGATGAGATAATTGAAATTAGTCTGAAGCAGAAGGAAACAAATGAAAACAAAAATCGAGGGACCCGTGAGATACATTAAACACTGTGTGGAATTCCATTATGGTGGAAATCTCAAAGAAAGAGAGAGCGAGTAGAATATAATGGTCTAAAACTCACCACAATTTAGTGAACACATGAACATATACACCCAAGAAGCTAAAAGAACTTCAGGCAACATAAAGTCAAAGAGAACTACACCAACATGCATTATAGTCAAGTTGTACAGAGAATCTCAAAAGTAACAACAAAAAATGACTTATCACACATAAGGGATTCCCCATAAGTTTAATAGCTGCCAGAAATCATGGAGGCCAGAGGGCAATGGGAAGACATATTTAAAGTATGGGAAAAAACAAAAACAAAAACCTGTCAATCATCAAACAACAGATGTTTTTCTTCTTTTTAAAGACAAGGTCTTGCTCTGTCACCCAGGATGTCAAAATTCATGGCAGCCACAAACTCCCGGGCTCAAGCAATCTTCACACCTCAATCTCTTGAGTAGTTGAAACTGCAGGCATGAGCTACAGGCCTTCAGACAAATAGATTTTAAATCTAAACATTTTATAACTGACAAAGAAGTAAATTATATATTAATAAAATGTTCATCCCAACAAGAAGATATACTCACCTAACAACAAAGCCCCTAAATATCTGAAGCTAAAATTAACAAAACTGAAGGGAAAAATGGACACTTCTAATATGATAATTGGAGACCCCATTTTCAATGATGAATAGATCATCAGACAAAAGATCAATAAAGTTATAAAAGATTTGAAAAAACAGCATAAACCAACCAGATGTAACAGACTTACTAAAACTCCACTTCACAGCAGCGGAATACACTTTCAGTGGATGTGAATCCCAGTGTAGACCATATGTTAGGCCACAAAACACATTTGAATGAAACTAGAAAACTTAACAAAAAAAGGAGAAATCACAAATACATGAATACTTCAACAATCAATGGATAAAAGAAGAAATTACAAAGAAAATTAGAAAATAGCTTGAGACCAATAAAAATGAAAGTGTAATATGTCAAACTTATGGGATGCAGTGAAAGTCGTGCTCAAAGGGCAAAGATAAACAGGATAAACATACAAGTCCACACTGTAGTTAAGAATTTCAATGTCTCTCCATAACTGATAAGAGAAAGGGAAGCAAATATTTATACAAACCCTTGTGCATGGATATTTATAGTAGTTGTACTTGGAATAGTCATAAGTTAGAAAAAATGCAAATGTCAATAAGCACATGAATGGATAATCCAATTGTCATATGCAAACCATGGAACACAGCTAAGCAATAAAACGAAATGAACTATGAAGAAGAATGAAGACACTGGCATGAAAAAGTCTCAGAATAATTATGCTAACTTGAGGAGCCAGACCAAAGAAAAGGGGGGAGGTTGTTACATATTACATGATTCTCTGAAATGAAACTAAAATATAAAAACAAGCAAATCCATGGCCACAGGAAGCAAGACCCTAAGTTATGTGGGTTGGAAGCAATATGGGAAACAAGGGAGGAATTACACAGGGGCATGTGGAAACTTTCAAAGGTGATGATTCGTTCATTGTCTTCATTTCCTTGGTAGTTCCATGGGTGTATAAATATGTCAGAAGTGATAAATGTTATGCCTTAATATGTGAATATTTATTGAATGTCAATTATACCTCAATAAGCCTGTTTAAAAAAGTCACTAGATGAACTTAGTCCTGAGATATACTAAATTTACTGGCATTACCTACTTTACAGACACCTTTGGTTTATGACAGAGAAGCATCTTTTGTTGATAAGGTTGCAAATCACAGCCTGCCTTGGTAGCAATCCTAAAATAGTTGTTGGAATTCAAAATTCAAATAAGGAGCAAATATTATCCCATACCAAACCACAATCCAACTCTAATTTGAGAAGAACACCTGGCCATTACATTTCTAGAGTTAAAAAAAAATATATTATATGATTTGACCGTCCATTTGTTAGAAGTGCAAAGAAGTTTTGAATTTATTTCCTCATTTTAAAACAACTTATTTACTAAAAATTTAATTCTAGGATCCAAATACAAAGTGGTCTAAATATGCCTGATGAGAATGGAAATATTCCTCTGTATATGCATTTAATATGATGAATGACTTTCCTTAAGTTATGGCTAAATTCAGGTTTAGTGAAATTTCCCCTTGTTTCCATATGGACTGGATTTGAAATAGGTGATGTAGTATTAGTCTCACAAATCATACAGAAATTCTTACTCAGATATCTTTAAGGATCCTGTTACAAAATGACTTGGGAATACAAAATATGCAGTAAATTACTTCTCCCAAAATGCAGACCCAAACTCTTGATTGTAGGTGTTTAGGGAAGCATGGAGGAGCAGTGAGCAATGCAGTAATTTGGCTCTCATTTAAAATTTAAAAGTATACTTCCTTTGCTAAAGTTTCTAAAGCTAAGAAAAGGAAGTAAAAAGTGACTTGTTTGGGTACAATAATTATTGTTTCTCTTTTTTTGTTTTGTATCTATACATATACAAATATTAATAATACACGAATATGTGATACATGTATGTTCACACATAAAAATACTATATTGTTTATATTTGTAGATGTATATATCAATAGATATAAACCTATACATGTGTATATGCACATGCAGACACATGCAAATAAATTCAACCAAATGTAGAAACCCATCAGCTGTGCTCAATGCATGCAGACCCACCATTGTTGGAAGTCTATGGAAACCTGAAGCTTGAAGAATTTTCATCTGTTCAGCGTCAGAGTCATAATAGGATTTATGGCTTAAACCAGTTTCTTTTAGGTCATGTAGCCCAGACTTTTTGAGATAGAAATTATCCACAAACTTCCATTCAGTTGAATATGAATAAGCCACCCAGTGATTTTCCAGATCAGAGGTTCTCAAAGTAGTGGGCCAAGGACCAGCAATATCAGCATCATCTGGAAACTATTAGGAAACGCAGATTCTCTGGCTCTGCCCAGGCCTATTGAATCAGATAGGCTGGAAGTAGGCTCAGCAATCCCCGGTTCTCTGCTTCTTAAAAGTGAGTCTGCTGCATTCTGATGTTGGAAAATGCTGCTCTAAAATAAAGGAATGCAATTGACTTGGTTCAGTAGACCATTTTAAAATGGCATCCTGCCTTTGGTAAAAATACCATGGTCAATTTAAAATATTGTTGGTTATGACTCAGGAAAAAAAAAAAGAGGAGAAGAGAGACTTACGAATGAAGCCTTCTACACAGTTCTGTCTCCCTACTTTGGTGCCCTTTATCCCTGTGTTTTTCCTCATTACTTAATTCCTTTGGTGCTTCTTCATTTGCCGACATACCATCTACTGCACTCACAGACTTTACTTACTAATAGATATTACGATTCCCTATTTCCCCATTTGGGTCACATTTCCTCCTCCCCTTTGTTTAGCATTCACAATGCAGGGTTTTTCTGTGACTTTTATCATTTTCTCATGTCTTGTTTCTCCTTCACAGTTTCTATTAATTATATTCTATCACAGTTGTAAAATTTCACTCTTTTATTAAATACCATTAAATGTCCTATTTGTTGTCAATATTTTTATTATAAGATTTGAAAACTGGCTCGGCGTCTATGGCTCAAGTGGCTAAGGCACAGCCACATACACCTAAGGTGGTGGGTTGGAATCCAGCCCAGGTCTGCCAAACAACAATGACGGCTGCAACCAAAAATTAGCTGGGCGTTGTGGTGGGTGCTTGTGGTCCCAGCTACTTGGGAGGCTGAGGCAGGAGACTCGCTTGAGCCCAGGAGTTGGAGGCTGCTGTGAGCTATGATGCCATAGCACTCTACCCAGGGGGACAGCTTGAGGCTCTGTCTCAAAAAATATATATATTTGAAAACAAAAAACATAGCGTTTCATTAACATGTTAAAAATGTGTACTGCAGGGCAGTGCCCGTAGCTCAGTGAGGAGGGTGCTAACCCCATATACTGAGGGTGGCAGGTTTGAACAGAGCCCCAGCCAAAATGTAACAAAAAATAGCCAGGCATTGTGGGGGATGCCTGTAGTTCCAGCTACTCGGGAGGCTGAGGCAAGAGAATGGCCTAAGTCCAAAAGGTGGACATTGCTGTGAGCTGCAGCGTGATGGCACTCTACCAAAGGTGACAAAAGGAGATTCTATCTCTTAAAAAAAAAAAGTGTGTACTGCAGAGCTAATAGGCTAAGATTATAATTTTCTTCTGAAACATTTCAAGGTCATGCATGACCCAGTACCAGGGGAAAACCATACTTCCATCATCCAGGGCCAGTCATTTTTCTTTTCCAGGTATTTTTTTTGCGGGGCGGAGGGGGAAGCTGTTCTGAATTATACTCCATATTAGTTTGCTTCAGATGCAAACCCTTTGATGGTATTTTTCATGAGTTTTTTCTCTTGGTGCTTGTTATCATCTCTTTGTTCTTGTTAAATGATAAAAAAATACTTGCAAACACATATTTTTTTTTTCATCATGTCACTAGTGTCATCTAACTCCCTGATCATTTTCAGAATTCATTTCATTCCTTCCTCCCAACGCACTGGCTTCCTGTTCTAATTGAGATTAATTGTTTCCCAAGCGTGCTCTGCACTTGTCACCTTAGCATTTTCTTCTTTGCAAATCTACATTTTTATTATCACTTTGACTGTCACATAGTTCTATGTTTCTTCATTTGCAGGAGAATAGCCATCAATTTCTTCTTGAAACTGGGCACTAGGAAAATAAATTTTCTGAGTTCTTGCATGCCTGAAAATGTCTATTTTGTCCTTTACTTTGAATTTGTTTGTCTTTGGATTTCTGGTTTCAACATCATTTCTCATTAGCAATCCTGAAAATTTTAATAAGGAAAAACGGTGCTTTGTGAAATATGCTTTGTGAAAAGTAGACATTAATTCACAAATATAGTATTAAGATCACAGAGTCACATGTTGTGGGAGCAAAATGACTCTAGAATCATGCAAAAGAACTTTATGTCACAAACAAGAAATCTTTGATTCAAAGAGATTAAAGCAAGGGTGGGGACCCTGTGGCTTTAAGGCCACATGTGGCTTTCTAGGTCCTTACCTGAGGCCTTTTGACAAAATCCAAATTTACAGAACAAATGTTTTTATTTTTATTAATATATTTTGTTCATATTTTACATTTTTAAGATGAGAGTATTTAAAATTCCAAAAAATAAAGTAAGTTTCAATAAAATAACCCTCCCAGATTGACCAGTACAATTAGAACATCAGTAAGCCAAAGGGCTAAATTGTCAGCTGCTAATGCTCCTGGTTTAGCTCTAACTTCCCCCACCTGACTGTTGACACTACCGTTCAAGGCTGGCTTGTGGTAGTTTAGGAGGGTCAAGTACACCAGTACATTACTAGCTTTTGACAATGGTGTGCTGTGTTTCTGTTTAAAGTGGAATTTGTGAATAATTTCACAGTTCAACCGTATTTTTTAATTCTATCTGTTTAATAGCCCATAATGTTGATGAAGACCAAGAGAATGTTGAAAACAGATTGAAAGAGGATACCCAAGAAGGGTGAGGTCCAGGAGAACAGGTCTTTTTAGGGAGACCATAAGGATGAACCAGCCAGGTCCTCTCCATGGTGACTCGGCTCTTGGGAATTTGTAGGCTTAATTTCCTGGAACCTGGAAATTTCCAAGTTCTGTGAAATCCTGTAGTTCTGTAGGGGCTGGACTAGCATCTCCTGCTTGATTCAAACTGGCCAGTGGGAAGGGTACCTGTGGGGTGGAACTTCTTGACTGTCAATAAAAGGAGAAAGACCGAGCCAGTCAGAGAGCGTGGCCATTTGGAAATCTATGCTGTAAGCTTCTGGCCGATGAATAAAGCCCTTCCTCTTATAAACATGGTGTTTGAATGCTCTTTTTCTCCGTTGGGCCTCATCTTCCTGCAATAAGATATTTAAATGAGATTTGGAAATTGAAAGATTATTTTGATTTGCTAAAGATAGGATGATTTGCTTGTTTTATGATACTGCAATATTAACATTAAGGCAATTCAGTGCTCGTGGACATTGTAACACTCATAAGGACCACAGATATTTTAAACTAGAGGGAGAAGCATGAAAGGTCATAGTGCAGAAATTAAAACACAAAAAGCAAAGAATTTTTTCAAGCATCAATAAAACCTGGAAATAATACTACTAAAGGAACTTATAAAGTAGTTTAGACATGTGGAATAAAAGGGAAGGCATTCACTGAAGTAGACGTTGTGAAAGAATGCACTGTTGAAGTTGTAGGCTGCTTAGACCCCAATAGCGTTTCAAGGTACAAACAACTGCCTCTTTCAAAGAACTATAACAGATTGGCACCATGGATTATCCTTCAACTAAACAGAACAACTTCATCCAACACTTCAAAAGGAAAATATGAATTATTCGGTTGCTTTGGTTGAATCAACTGATACTACTGACGTGGGGGAAGTTTTCTACTTCACTCAGGTCATAATAGAAGATTCTTCTTTGCCATGAAGAGTTACTTGTTTGGGTCATTTCTGTAAACAGAAAACGGGGAATTGATACCTTCAACAACTTTCAAGATAAATGTCTGAATTTGGACTAAATTTATAAATTTAGTGAGTGCACATACAGACAGTGTGCCTTCCACGGAAAACACAAAGGGTTTATTGCACAGATAAAAAATATATGATCAGATTCAGATGCTTTCATTTCTTTTTATTGCACTTTGCATCAGGAAAATCTCTGGGCTAAAGTTATTCTTTTAAGTGACACTTTGCCACAAGTTGTAAATATTGTTAACTGTATTTCTGCAAATACGACATGGCACAATCAGTTTCATAATAAGCTGAAGTTGAATGATGAGGTATCCACTGTGGATTTACCATATCATTCTAAAGTGCATTGGCTATAGCAGGGACAGGTTTTAGCCAACATTTTATTTCTGTGAGAATAGAAAGTTAAATTTTATGAAGAACATGATCGGCAGTATGAATTATTGAACAAAGAATTCTATAGGAATACAGCATTTTTGTGTAATATCATGTCAAGTCAAACCAACCTGTATTTT